>NW_026652298.1:28868351-28933283 GCF_009828535.3 Hylobates moloch | reverse complement strand
AAAAATTTTCTCCCATTCTGTAGGTTGCCTGTTCACTCTGATGGTAGTTTCTTTTGCTGTGCAGAAGCTCTTTAGTTTAATTAGATCCCATTTGTCAATTTTGGCTTCTGTTGTGATTGCTTTTGGTGTTTCAGTCATGAAGTCCTTGCCCATGCCTATGTCCTGAATGGTATTGCCTAGGTTTTCTTCCAGGGTTTTTATGGTTTTAGGTCTAACATTTAAGTCTTTAATCCATCTTGAATTAATTTTTGTATAAGATGTAATGAAGGGATCTAGTTTCAGCTTTCTACATATGGCTAGGCAGTTTTCCCAGCACCATTTATTAAATAGGGAATCCTTTCCCCATTGCTTGTTTTTGTCAGGTTTGTCAAACATCAGATGGTTGTAGATGTGTGGTATTATTTCCGAGGGCTGTATTCTGTTCCATTGGTCTATATCTCTGTTTTGGTACCAGTACCATGCTGTTTTGGTTACTGTAGCCTTATAGTATAGTTTAAAGTAGGTAGTATGATGCCTCCAGCTTTGTTCTTTTGGCTTAGGATTGACTTGGCAATGCAGGCTCTTTGTTGGTTCCATATGAACTTTAAAGTAGTTTTTTCCAATTCTGTGAAGAAAGTCATTGGTAGCTTGATGGGGATGGCATTGAATCTATAAATTACCTTGGGCAGTATGGCCATTTTCACAATATTGATTCTTCCTATCCATGAGCATGGAATGTTCTTCCATTTGTTTGTGTCCTCTTTTATTTTGTTGAGCAGTGGTTTGTAGTTCTCCTTGAAGAGGTCCTTCACATCCCTTGTAAGTTGGATTCATAGGTGTTTTATTCTCTTTGAAGCAATTGTGAGTGGGAGTTCACAGATGATTTGGCTCTCTGTTTGTCTGTTCTTGGTGTATAGGAATGCTTGTGATTTTTGCACATTGATTTTGTATCCTGAGACTTTGCTGAAGTTGCTTATCAGCTTAAGGAGATTTTGGGCTGAGACAATGGGGTTTTCTAAATATACAATCATGTCATCTGCAAACAGGGACAATTTGACTTCCTCTTTTCCTATTCGAATCTCCTTTATTTCTTTCTCTTGCCTGATTGCTCTGGCCAGAACGTCCAACACTATCGTGAAGACCAGAAGCCTGGCAGTCATGAGAAGGGGTGTGAGAATAAGTTTGGAGTGCTCCAAAAGCACAATTCTCAGATATTGTCATTATTCCTCTGTCTGACAGTTCCCTGGAAACATGCACTCAAAAGGCTTATATTTATTTGACCTGACTCAGAGTTTTCTCCATGTGGACAACCTTTTCCCTGAAGGCATTTGTCCATAACAATGAGCGGCAATTGTTGAACATAGCAACTGCCTGAAGCAGTGATAAGAATGTGAACAAAGGAAACTCTGACCAAAATACTTAAAAGGAAAAGGTGAACAATGAGATGTCCATAGAGGATTTTGAAAATCTCTGCCCTATTCCTGAGAATCTAGAGCCACACACATACGCAACACTGTATGCATTGCCCAGGTTACATGTATATGCTCAGAAAAGAACTGAGAAGGCCCCTAAGCTTTCACTCCTGGCTGACCTTGATGCTCTATGGAAGCAGGAAGTGAGGGCTAAGGCAGAGTTGTAAAAAAAAAGAGCAAAGACTTAGATAACTAAAATTAAGAATGAAAGTGAAGCCATTACTACTGGTCTTACAGAAATAAAAATAATTATAAAGGAACATTATGAGCAATTGTATGCCAACAAATTAGAAAACCTAGATAAAATGAGCAAGTTCCTAGAAAGACACAAATTGCTGACACTGACTCAAAAAGGGATTTATTAGTAATAATTTAAAAAATTCACACGAAACAAGTCTCAGACCCAGGTGGTTTCACTGGTGAGTTCTACTAAACATTTCGAAAGGAAGTAATAATAAACCTTCACACAGGATTCTTTAAAAAATAAGAGAAAAAAGGTATCAAGAGGATACTTTCCAATTCATTCTATTAGGCCAGCGTTACCTTGATACCCAAATCAGATGAAGACATGACCAAAATAAACAGAAAACTATAAACCAATATACTTTGTGAGTATAGATGCAAAAATCTTCAATAAAATACTAGAAAATTTTATTCAGTAAAATATATAAATGATTATACATCATGACCAAGTGGGGTTTATCCCAGGAATATGAAGTTGGTTTAATATATTAAAATCATTTAATGTTATATACCATATAATAGAATTATGGCAAAAACCCCCATGATTATTCCAATAGATGCAGACAAAGAGTTTGAGAAATCCAACATTCTTTCGTGACAAAAACACTCAATAAACTAGGGATGTAAGGGAGCTTCCTCAACATGATAAAGAACATCCTTTGAAAAACCCACAGCTAACACCATGCTTAATGATGAAAGGCTGAATGCTTTCTTCCTAGGACCAGCATCAAGACAAAGATGTCCCCTGTTATTATTTCTATTTAACATTGTTCTAGAGTTTCTAGCTTGGGCAGTGAGGCAAGAAAAAGAAATAAAAGGCATCCAAATTGGAAAGAAAGCATCAAAACTGGCATCCTGGCCATCTGTTACCAGATGACATAATCTTGTATACAGAAAATCTTAAGTTTTTTAAAAAGCTGCTAGAGCTAATAAATTATTTCAGCAAAATAACAGGATAGAAAATCAATAGGCAAAAATCCATTCTATTTTTATAAATTTGCCATGGACAATCCAAAAAGAAAACTAAGAAAACAATTCCATTAGCAATAGCAAAAAACAAAAAAAAAACCCTTAAGAAATTAAGAAAAGAAGTATAAGACTTGTACACTAAACACTACAACACATCACTGAAAGCAACTAAAGAAGACCTAAGTAAATGGAAAGATATCCTGTATTTGTGGATAAGAAGACTTAATATTGCTAAAATGGCAACACTCCCCAAATAGATCTGAAGATTCAACCCAAAAGCTATCAAAATCCTAGCTCCCATTTTTGCAGCATTTGACAGGCTGATCCTAAAATGTGTATGGGGTTTCAAATAGCGAAATACAAGGGGTTTCAAATAGTGGGAAAAATCTTAAAAATAAACAAAGTTGGAAAACTACATTTTCTGATTTTAAAAGTTACAGCAATGAAAACACGTACCCAGGATGATGGAAGAAGTCCATCTTGGATTTTGATAATTGTGTTGCCTAGAAAAAAGAGAGAAAATGAAATACCACACAATGACTCTGAAAAATTCTGCTCATAACTGTTCCACATCATTTTGATTCACGTTCCAATGGCATAAGGAAGTCATATGACTAAAATGTGGTATCAGTGAACACAAATGTATAATCCTCCCTTAGGGAGGGGCAGTAAATATTTTGAGCAATTATAATATGTCCAGGTGATATTTTAGATAGAGTGATGGCATAATAATTTGGAGGTCTAGTCACTCCTGGAGCCTGACTGATTCTCCGGCAGAATCTTCAGAAAGTGTGAAGATGATGTCAACACACTTATATGACTACATGCTTCTCAGCACACTTACAGCCAGGTGGGGAAATCCCATGGCAGCCCACTCACCTCTCTAATGTATCTGAAGTCATTTCAGCTTTTACCTCTATCACCAGAGTTGTTTTTTTCCAGAGAGTCCAAGAGAAAGTAAAGTTGCAGAAAATTGAATCAGGACTGTGGCTATGAGCAAACAGATTGATTTTTTTTTTTTTAAGATTGGTTAAAAACTCAATTTCTGTTTCCAGGGGTGGAGCTGAAAGAACATCCCTTATTCTGTAAATTATAGGGTGTTTATTTTATTTCTTATCTTTTTGGAGACAATGTCTCACTCCGTTGCCCAGGCTGGAGTGCAGTGGCACAAACTCAGCTCACTGCAGCCTTGACCTCTTGGGCAATCCTCCCACCTCAGCCTCCTGAGTAGCTGAGACTACAGGTGCACACCACTATGCCCAGCTAATTTTTGTATTTCTTGTAGAGATGTGTTGCCTAGGCTGGTTTTGAACTCCTGAGCTCAAGTGATCCACCTTCCTTGGCCTCCCAAAATGCTGGCATTACAGGCATAATCCATCATGCCCAACCATTATAGGGTATTTGTATCAAAAAAGACAGATTCCCTTAAGGAAAGTTAATGAGAAAAAACCTTTAATGCTGCTTCCATCCTCTCAGGAGGAAGAATTGCGGGAAGGGTTATAGCATCTCACCACCCAGCGAGGGCAGACTGCATTACCAGTGGTGGAGAAATGGGTGAGCCCCAAGAGCTGGACGTTGCCTTGGATGGTCAGAGAATGAGGCTTTTATTCCATCATGGACCACAATAGCAGCCTTAGGGGCTGCATTCATGTGCTGTTGCTCAGGCTTCACAGGAAAGAAAGCTATGGGCTGATACCTTTATGGAGCAAGCTGAGTATTGAGAGCAGCCATGCACTGAGGGATGAGCTGCCCAGGTGCTGGTAAATCCCAATTCTTTTTTATCATGTTTCCAGATGCCAATCATTCATTTACATTTCAAACATCATATTTGTTCCTCATGACTCATTAGCTTGGAGGGAGGGAGAGCAAAGAGGATTGTCCCAATATGCCTCTGTTACCTGGACTGCTAGGCCATGCTGAGCGGAGAGCAAAGCTAGGACACCTGATACCTATGATACCCATGGATTTTGATCCTGATCACCTTTAATATGCTAATTAAATGTACAAACACATATGTGGTTCTCTTGGCACAAATATATTCTCCAGGTCTGTTGGGTCTTACCGAATGTGAAAAAGAAGATTCTACTCAGTATATAGCTCAATAATATTCCCTGTTGGGAATATCCTTTCTCTTTGAAAAAATAAAATCAATAACATTTATGCAAGGCTAGGTGCAGTGGCTCACTCCTGTAATCCCAGCATTTTAGGAGGCCAAGGTGGGCGGATCACTTGAAGTCAGGAGTTCGAGACCAGCCTGTCCAACATGGTGAAACCCAGTCTCTACTAAAAATACAAAAAAAAAAAAAAAAAAATTAGCCAGTTGTGGTGGCATGCACCTGTAATCCCAGCTACCTGGGAGGCTGAGGTGGGAGAATTGCTTGAACCTGGGAGGCGGAGGTGGCAGTGAGCTGAGATTGTGCCACTGCACTCCAGCCTGGGCAACAGAGCGAGACTCCATCTAAATAACACCAACAACAAAAATGTTTATGCCAACTGGAGAGCCCTGACATCTGTCACCCTGCTGACTGCGAAGCCTGCAGAGCTAGGATAGATGATGTCTTCAGATTTATGTTACTTAGGGATAGAACTCAAACTAGTTGAGGTCAAGAGAAGAAGTTAATGACCTACATACTTGAATAGTTCAGGGATTGCTCCGATATGGCTACCTCAGGTACGACTGGTTCCAGGTACTCACATAATGTCATACAAACTTGCTCTGTTACCCTTTCTTGGCTCTGTTTTACTGTGTGTTGGTTTTATTCTCAGGCAAGCTCTCTCCATGTGGTGGCAGGATGACTGTGCATTCCAAGCAGCCCTGGCATTACTAGAGTGCCCACTGCCAAATAGTTTCAGCAAAGTTTCTGGGTTGTGTTATAAATCCTGCCTGTGCCTTGTGTCCATTTCTGAAACAGGCACTGTGTCCAGGAGAATGCCGTAGTCTACTTGACCAGCCCTTGTTCATATGCCTAGAGTGGAGTCAACTCTCCTGAATCATATAGAGAGACAGGCTGTTATTCATGCACCTGTCATAATATATGAGGTTCTCTATAGATTAATTCTTTTCCTGTCTTTCTCCTCTTCTAGGTGCTGAGAAGGGCTTGGGCTATTTAATGTATCTCTATAAGTCCAGTGACTAGCACAATGTATGAAACATATGAGTGCCCAATAACCGATCAATATTGCACATGAATGAGTGTTCAATAACAAGGTGATAAATCACAAGGACCGTATGCATTCTAATTACCTAGTTTGGGGTTTGTTCCATAGCTCAAAAATATTTGTTGAGTGAATCAGCATTCAGTTCCTCTGGGGATGGAAGTTATATCTGATTAACTGTTTGTGTTTTCAGCAAAATACACAGTAAGTAACCAACGATGTTGTAAATAAGAAAATAGTTGAATGGGTGAGCTTTAAGTTTCACCACTCAAGGAACCTCATCTCCTTCATCACTCAATTCTCAGTGGTAGGTCCAGTAAGCCCTACCCTCCAGGGTCTCAAGGTACCTCCATCCTTACTCTCCCACATCCCAGCTGGAAAGTTGCTTCTCACCTGTATCCCAGAGGATGTCCAGAGGATGTGGGCTATGGTGAGAAGATAGTGAGTTTGAATATGAAAAAGAGGCAAGGAGGAGACAAATGAGGAGTTCACTCCAAGTTCACATTCATCTTATTTTGGAAGGAAGTGGGAAAGGAGAACAAAGTTTTCATGAATAATGCTGCATATTAAAATGCTTGCTCCTCTGATGGTGATTAAGATGGATGCAGCATCATACTGACTTTTGGAGGGAGTGGGAGTACAGCTGACAATTTTCCCATCAGAGCTTTTCACGAAGAAGGAGCAACTCCCAGGTCCTCCTGCCACTTCCCTCCTCCTGCTCCAGCCTGCCTTTCCTGCACAGCTTCTGGCTGCTTCAAGGCACTGGAGGAGGAATTCATCAGGGGCTGACAAGTGGCAAATGACATTAGCTGCCAACTATATTTTTTAAAATGTGAACACAACTGGGGTAATGTCTTATTCCCTTTTCCCTATTTCCAGTCCCTGTGCCTAACAATAGTGCCTGAATCCTGGTAGGCACATGGTACTTCGAATTCCTCTGCGGTGGGCATTTGTCATTTTCGGCTATCTCTCATTCCTTTCCTCTTCTTCTGTTATCAAATGCCTTTATTTTCTTTTGGGGAGCCACTCCCTTCCTTCAATTTATGTGGTTCTGGGGATTAAAGGAGCTAATTCTGTCTAATTCTTAAAATACCCCCTTGCTCAATTAATATTAGCTATCATTATAGCTAATAATCATTACAGCTAATATTACATTGTATTATAGTTCATGAAGCACCCATGACACAGGATACCATAAATAAAGAAATTTTGAGAGTGTATGAAGGGCCTTTTGTAACTCAAAAAATGACAATTATTTTAAAGAATGAAATAAGCATAAGAGTTGGAAGATAAAATTAAGAACATCTCAGAGGAAGTAGAACTGAAAGACGAAGATATAGAAACACACAGATACATACATATGTTTAATTTAAGCATCAGTTCAAGAGGTCCAGTATTTTCAGAATCCAAAAAAAAAAAAGAGGGATTACAGAGGAAAGTATCAAAGAAAAAATTCCAGGTTTGAAAAATAATATTTTTCGTATCAAAATATGTCCTTTCTAACCCAGTGCTGAGAACAAAAACGTGAAAAAAGCGGTCAAATCAGGATGTATCATCATTACATTTTAAAAGAAATGGGGAAAGAGAAAACATTTCAATGCTTTAAAAGAGAGAAATAGCAGATCATGTACAAAGCATTGGAAATCAGCATGGCATTGGATTTTTCCAAAGTAATGTTAGAAACTAGAAGACACTACAATAGTGATTTAAAATTCTTACTACTAATAATTTCCAGATTAGAATTCTATCCTCATTCAAACTATCGATCAAGTATAAAGGGGAGCCTAGATTTTTTTTCAAATTTGCAAGTTCTCAGAAAGTTGTTGCACAATTTATTCCACCAAAATGAAGGAGTAAACTAAAAGAGAGAAATAATAACTTTTTTTTAACTTGGCATTTTTTTATTATTATTATAGTTTAAGTTCTGGGTTACATTTGCAGAACATGCAGTTTTGTTACATACAGGTATACGCGTGCCCTGGTGGTTTGCTGTACCCATTAACCCGTCACCTACATTAGGTATTTCTCCTAATGTTATCCCTCCCCTAGCCCCCCACCCCCCGGCAGGCCTCTGTGTGTGATGTTCCCATCCCTGTGTCCATGTGTTCTCATTGTTCAACTCCCACACGAGTGAGAACATGTGGTGTTTGGTTTTCTGATCTTGTGATAGTTTGCAGAGAATGATGGTTTCCAGCTTCATCCATGTCCCTGCAAATGACATGAACTCATCCTTTCTTATGGCTGCATAGTATTCCATGGTGTATATGTGCCACATTTTCTTAATCCAGTCTATCATTGATGGACATTTGGTTTGGTTCCAAGTCTTTGCTATAGAAATAATAAGTTTTCTAAAGAGAGGATTCAAGCAGAGAAAAGAGACAAAGATAATAATCAGAAATCATTTTGAAGAGAAGCCCCTAGATGACACCTGGGAAGTAGGCCTAGAGGGCAACGAACCAGATTAGAGAAGGAAGATGGAGAGACCAGAGATAGAAATAAAGGGTTCCTAGGAAAGCAGTGGAACCAATAACCAGTAGAAAAACAAATGTACTTGTGGGAAAAAGTGTTAAAAGGGTTTCTAGCGTTCTGTGGAGACTGTGAAGTAATTTATCTGTAGGAAACTAAACAGATTTCAAAATGAGGAAACTCTCAACTCCAGGAAAAGCATAAAGTTATACAACTAAGAAAAGATAGTCAAAATATACACCTTGCCTCAATAGTGCACTTAAATGTACCGAGTCATGTTCTATCAACGAACAAGTTATATTGTAAATATGGAATGTTCATTTAACTATATTTGAGATGTAAATTTATTGGATGGGTTGGGGAGCGACGTGGTGTTGGCAGTGCTATTCCTGCTGCTTTTCCCTTTTTAGGGCTGAATTCTCATTTACTGTAAAAAAATTAATTTCTAAATTAAGAAATATATGCAGTCATATGAATATATTATCTATAAACCCAACTAAGTGTATAGATGTCAGAAGAAATAGCAAGAAGTTGTAAAATTTTTGTTGTGTCTGGAGCAGGACTGGGGAAGGTTGGGAACATGGGAGGTTACTTTTTGTGAGAAGATTTGTAATATAATTTAAAAATCTTTAGAACTAATTATGTGTATTATTTTGTTAATAAAAATGAATTTTAAAATAGGTAAATGACATGAAGAGGGTGTTCCCAGACACAAATGCAAGTGAAAAAGTGCTCAATCTAACTTAAAATTAGAAAAATATGAATGATAATTAAAAAGTTACATGTTAAACACATTAGGTTGAAAAAATTTTAAAGTTTGATAATGTAATCAGGGACGGTATGGGTAAACAGTGTTTTAAATTTTGGAAGTGTATTGATACAAACTCTCTGAGTAAAAATTAACACTGTTTGTCAAAATACACTTTCATATAACATTTCTACAATGAGGAATTTATCCTACAGATATTTTCTCATGTGTAAACAGACATATATTGCAGTAAGAATATTTGTTATGACTGGGCACAGTGGCTCATGACTGTAATCCCAGCACTTTGGGAGGCTGAGGAGGGTGGATCAGTTGAGGACAGGAGTTCGAGACCAGCCTGGCCAACATGGCAAAACCCCGTCTCTACTAAAAATACAAAAAATAGCTGGGTGTGGTGGCGCATGCCTGTAATCCCAGCTATTTGGGAGCCTGGGTCGGGGGAGAATTTCTTGAACTCAGGAAGCGGAGGTTGCAGTGAGCCGAGATCACGCCACTGCACTCAAGCCTGGATGAAAAGGGTGAAACTCCATCTCAAAAAAAAAAAAAAAAAAAGCCGGGCGTGGTGGCTTTCACCTGTAATCCCACCTGTAATCCCAGGACTTTGGGAGGCTGAGGCAAGTGGATCACTTGAGGTCAGGAGTTTGAGACAAGCTTGGCCAACATGGTAAAACCCTGTCTGTGACAAAAATACAAAAATTAGCCAGGTGTTGTGGCAGGCGCCTGTAATCCCAGCTACTCGGGAGGCTGAGGCAGGAGAATTGCTTGAACCCAGGAGGCAGAGGCTGCAGTGAGCCGAGATCATGCCACTGCCCTCCAGCCTGGGTGATAGAGCGAGACTCAGTCTCAAAACAAACAAACAAACAAAGTAAATAAAATTGTTATAACACTGTTTTTGATAGGAAAAAGAATCAAGCAGTATGTTACTGATCACATGTCATTGATACCTCCATGTAACTTCTTCAATCAGCAGTCACTAAATGTTCGTTGTGTGTCAGGCACTATTCTAGGCTTTGGAAATAAAGCAATAAACAAAACTAAGTCATCACCCTCTTGGAACTTACATTCTAATAGGTGGAGAGAAACAATAAATAAACAAATAGGTCAAGCGATAAAAAATGCTACAGAAAAAAATGAATTAAAAGTAGAAAGAAGGTGGTGGGAGATGACAGCTATTTTACGAGAGTGGTTAAGGATGGCCTTTCTCATCAGGGAAGATTGGAGGAAAGATCTGGAGGACGTGGGAATGGAGAAAGCTGCATTCCATGAAGAGGAAGCAGCAAGAGCCAAAGACTCAAGGCAGGAGTGTGTGTAAAATACAAGATAATAATATGCACATACTTAAAAAAGAATGAGGCAGATCTGATATGGAATGATCTTGAACATATATCCTTAATAAAAATATGGGGGAAGAATAGTATTCTGCCATTTATGGAGAGAGAAAGGTAGAGACAGAGAAAGACAAATGAGTGCCTATATGCTGTGTATAGGTAGAACATCTCCGAAAAGATGAACAAGAAACTGGCAATGGTGATGTCCTTTGAATATCAGACCTAGAAAGGGCATTGAGAGGAGCATATTAAGTTGGTGGAAACATAATTGTGGCTGGTGCAATTACATTTGCACCAACTTAATATTTATTTATTTATTTATTTTGAGACGGAGTCTTGCTCTGTCAGCCAGGCTGGAGTGCAGTGGCACGATCTCAGCTAACTGCAGCCTCCACCTCCCAGGCTCAAGCGATCTTCCCACCTCAGGCTCCAAGTAGCTGGGACCATAGGCATGAGCCACTATGCCCGGCTGATTTTTGTGTGTTGATAAAGGTAGAGATGGGGATTCATCATGTTGCCTAGGCTGGTCTCAAACTCCTGAGCTCAAGTTATCCACCTGCCTCGGCCTCGCAAAGTGCTAAGATTACAGACGTGACCCCCGTGCCCGGCCAACATCAACCTAATACTTTAAATGTAATATTTTGACTTTGATTTTTTTACAGGGTGCATGTATTTGCTATTTTTTAGAACATACCTATTTAAAAAATGACTAACGTTAGGATAGAGGAAGAAACTATGCCTCCTTTCAGCTGGTTTATACATTTAGGAATTTTTAAGCTTGGCAAGAGGCATTGAAATGTCTAGCAAATCTCATTCTTCTCTGTTCATAGGCAAATAATAAGGTTCAAAAAATTCAGGATAGGAACTACATGGGATTAGAGGCCACCCAGGACAATGAATGCAGATTTCAAGCTCTCCTGATATGGTTCCTCCACTCCATTCCCCATGGTCATGTTGGCAGTTAATGTTGGATGGTGAGATGCTAGGAAATAATCTCCATTTTGCATCTTATAAAATAGCTGTGGTAACTCTTCTCTCTGGCCAGGTCATCCCTGTCTTAACTTTTCTTACCTCGAGGACTTCAGGGGCCATGGTTATTGGAATAAGAAGTATTCAGCATATGGCATGAGGATCTGGCTATGGTAGGTTTCCAGTGCGACTGTGGATATAAGAAGAGCAATGGTATCCATTTTTCTCTACCAAGAGTCAGGAAGCAACGGTACTCTGGACCTCAGGCTACAGCAAACATCATTCAAGTTGAGGAGACAGCAAACTTGAAGCTTTAAGGACAAGAAGTCCATAGGTTATGTCTGGCAAGAGCGTTTTCTTGCATGAAGGAAAATGAAGAGAGGTTCAATTTCAACCTTTTCCCAAACAGCCATGATCTGCTAGACACAAACACAAAGATTTGATTTTTAAATTAATATTTAAATAAATTTAGCATGAATTCATTCTTTTTATTAAAAGTTTGAGGGTAAATCCATCCAAATTAAAAATGTCTTCTCTGTGAAGGACCCCATTAAGAGGATGCAAAGACCAGCTCCAAACTGGGAGAAAATATTTGAAAACCACTATCTGGTAAAGAACTACTATCTGTAATCTGTAAAGAATGCTCCAAACTCAAAAGTAAAAACAAGCAAACAATTAAATCAGAAAATGAGCAAAAGACAGGAAGAGACATTTTACCAAAGAAGATATGCATGAAAAAGCAGCACAGGTAAAGATGAGAAATGTGAATTAAAATAACAATGCAGTATCGCTACATGCCTATCAGAATCGTTAAAATAAAAAGTAGTGGCAACACCAAATGCTAGCAAGAATGCAGATATTAATAAATTCATACGTTTCAGATGGGAATGTAAAATGGTACAGCCACTCTGGAAAACAGTTTGGTGTTTTTTACAGAAAATAAACCTGCAAGGATCAGCAATTGTAGTCTTGGGCATATCTCCCAGAGAAATTGAAATGGGCATTCACCCAAAAATCTTTACAGGAATGCTTATAGCAGCTTTATTCATAGTAGCCCCAAATGGAAGCAATCTAGATGCCCTTCAAGGGGGAAATGCTTAAACAAACTGTAGTATATCTATACCATGAAATACTACTCAGCAATGAAGAGGAACAAGCTGTGGTATATCCATACCATGAAATACTATTCAGCAATGAAAAGGAACAAACTACTGGTACACATAACAACTCGGATGAATCTCAAAGGAATTACCCTGAGTGAAAAAAGGTAATCCCAAAATGCCACATGCAATATGACTCCACTAATATCTTTGAAATGACAAAATTAGATGAGTGGTGGCTAGGGATTAAGGACAGGGAAAGGGCAAGAGGGAAGTGTGTGTGAGTAAGAAAGGACACCATAAGGAATCCTGTGGCAATGACACCCTTCTGTATCATGACCATGCCCATGGATATGTGAACCTACACGTGATAAAAGTGCATAGAGCTGACTAGACACACACAAATGAGTACAAGTAAAATGGGAAATCTGAAGATCAGTAGATTATATCAATCTCAATATCCTGATTATGATATTATGGTATAATTTTGCATAACATTATCATTAGGAGAAACTGGATAGAACACAGGATCTTTCCGTATTATTTATTACAGATGTTAAAAATTAAAAGCTGAAATCCCAGTGGTTTCCATCTGTAGTCATAGGATATCCTCCACCTTACCCTGGAAGTATCCACTTACCATGTTTATGCATGTTCTATGCTGGGAGAAGAAATGGTCCTTTGGGTTCAGACAAGCCTGGATTCAAATTCTGATTCCACCACTCAGTAGCCTTGAGGGAGTAACTTAATTCTCTGCCTGGCTTCGTCTTCATAAAACAGCGGAACTCAAACAAGTCCGCTGATTAACCTAGGCTCACAGTGATGTACTCCAAAGGATAGGTCTTAGGTCTCTAAAGTCCCAAAACCCACTGCATTAAGAGGTTAAAGAAATACAACTGATTTGCTGTGGAGGCTGCGATTGTCCTGGAAAATCACAGTGCAATATCTCCACTGGCTATAATCACTGAGGAATTCCTTCTGCCCCTAGAGGGTTGGCCCAGTTGCCTAGCTGGGTGCTCTTGCAAGATCTAATCCCAGAAATGCTCTCCATTCTCCATTGTTATTTCCACTTTCTTCTAAGGACAATACTGGGTTAGGCACTTGGCTTAAAGGAGTCTTTGAAGACCCCAACTGGCAAGCGCAAAAGATACGACTTTGAAAAGAAAATCAGAATGCTTTGCCTTGGTTTGCTGAAGTGTGAAGTAAACAGAACTTAAATACTACGGGTTTTTTTACCTTTTTTTTTTTTTCTGTAACTGAGCCAAAAACTTGAAAGGATTTTTTCTCTCTCTCTTTTTATAAGATACCAGGTGCACCAGAAGCAAGTATGCATTTTCTAAAACCAGTGAACCATGACATCAGAAGATTCTTCAAGTCACACCAGAACCAAACCTGCATCTCATCTAGTCTCTGATCTAAATTAGGCCTCAGACATGGAATTGTTTTACCCAGTTGCGAGCCAACATGAAGTGTGTTTGTTGGGCCTGTCTGTCTTGGCTCAGTTGTTGTGTTATGGTCCAGTTCTGTCTCACTGGTTCTCTGCATCTGGGTGGCTGGCTCTCTTTGTCCCTCTGTGTTTCTATATTTTGTCTCTGCTTTTGCTTTCAGTCTGTCTGTCATTCCGCCTGTGATCTTTCTCCCTCTCCTGCTGCCCTTTTCTGAAGCGCTTTCAACACTAAGTCACGTTTAAGAGCACGTTTAAGATTTCAAGTCTAAGCTTGAAATCACCTGCCTCTTTCTTCAGTCTCATCTGTCAACACGCTTAGAAGGGTATGTGGCTTGTAACAAGCATGTTACAGTCATTCACTATTATGATTACACACATTTGTGTAGCACTTTTCCAGGTAGTTTCTGAGATCAGCACACTGGGTGACACCACGAAATGGAAAGAAAAGGCTTTGGGAGAAAGAAGACTTCATGGGCTGATGAAAAGAAATACTTAAGTGAGTTCTCTTAGCTGTATGTGTCTTCTCATATCTTTCACAAGAGGCAATCTGAGATATCTCAGGCAATTGCAGGGTGTGTACGTGGCATATCTTGATTTTCATAGCACTTTGGCTGCTGAATCTCCATTCTGACCATGGCAATCTGTGAAAGCAAGAATATTGAGGAGAAAAGAGAAAAGAAAAGGGGAGACAACACGAGAGAGAACAAGAGTGGAGAAAGAGGATGAGAATTAAAGAGAGGGTAGAAAAAGAGTGGATAAGAGTGATAGTAAGAGGAAGAGAAGGTGAGAGATAGAGTGACATTCACTGAAACCATAGAGCAGTGTGTCCTGCTGAATAGAGTGAGATCAACCTGCGTCCTTGGAAAAAAGATGCTATAGCCCACATTATTGCTCCTTATATTAAATTGTACTAAATATAAGTCTATTATCTGCTTAACTTAGTCTGGTATAATTCACTGTGCTGCTATAGGCCTCAGTTTCCATCTGAGGTCTTGCCTTTGTAAGCAAAACTGTAGCTCTGTACAGCAGAGATTTAGCTCCTTCGCAACTGAGAAAAGGCTAAAGAAAGGGAAAACAAGGAATTTGGTGTTACAGAGTTAGAGAGGAGAGATACTGAAGTATTTAATTTGGAAGCAGCAAACAAAAATCAGTCCCCAACGAATCTATGCTATGCCATCTGCAATCAATATGCATTATTACAGTTACATAGATGGCTGGGTTCGGGGGGAGTTCCAAGCAGTGGTTCTCGATCTTAGCAGTGCACTGTGATCACCTGAGAGCTTAAAAAACATCTCAGTGTCCAGGTTCCACCCTAGATCAATTAAAGGGTGGAATCCAGTAATCAATATTTTTGGAGGCCTCCAGGTGACTCCATTGTGCAGCCAAGGTTGCAGACCTCTGATCTTGGATAACCCTGGGAGCTAAGCCACAAAGTTTTTGAGCTCTGTAACCTGACTGCAGGTAAAGTCGGTCTATAAATGACTTTACCTGTTGGGTAATTACGGAAGCAATTCAGGGACTGTCAGAGGACTATGAAAAGTCTGTTTGGGATGATGCAGTTCTAATCAAATGATATTCTTCAAAAGTGACTACGTCATTCTGTGACATTTGGTTTGCCCCGAGTGTCTGATGGTCCCAGTTTGCTGGTATCTGGTTATAGCCATCTGCTGCCAGTGACTGTGGAGGTGAGGAACAATGTGTTGCCAGGTGAGGCATGCAGCAGGGCAGCTTCCCTACCTGGTTGTTTCCTGGGAGTAAAGGTATCTTCAACCCTGGGAGTAAAGGTACCTCAAGCGTCCTAAATACACCTGTTATGGATTGAGTTGTGTCTTCCCAACATTCTTATGTTGAAGTCTTAACTCCCAGTGCCTTAGAATGTGATTTTTTTTGGAAGTAGACTCACTGGAGCTGTAATTAGTTAAGATAAGGTCATACTGGAGTATGATGACTTGACAGCTCATTTCTTTTTAGTTCTAGATAATAGTCTATTTTTCATGGTAAAAGTGGAAAGCATTCCACTACGTACATGTATATCAGAACATTCTATTGTACACCTTAAATATATACATTTAAAAAAGAAAATATATTTCATTGTCTGGATGTACCACAGTTTATTGATTCACCTGCTGAAGGATATAGACCTTTTATTGAATTAAATTGGGGCTCCATTTTACAGGCCAGGGACTGCAGCATGGAATCAGCAGGTGGCAGCATTCCAGATCACTTGGAAGTCAAACAGTCCCTCCGATTAACCTAGGCTCACAATGACGTACTCCAAGGTCATTAGGTCCTAGGTCTTAGGTCTCTAAAGTCCCAATACCCACTGCATTAAGAGGTTAAAGAAATAAAACCGATTTGCTTTGGAGGCTGCGATATGACTCGTGTCATATAAAAAGGAGAAATTTGTATACAGAAATATGCACACAGGGAGAACACTGTGTGAGGATAAAGGCAGAGACCATCTGCTTCTATTAATATAAACCAAGGAGCACCAAAGACTGCCTGCAAAGCACGAGAAGCTAAGACAGAGGCCTGGAAGGGACTCTCTTACTCACAGCCTCAGAAGAAACCAATTTTGTTGACACCTTGATTTTGGCCTTCCAGAGCTGTGAGATGATAAATGTCTGGTTTTTAAGCCAACCGGGTTGAGGTACCTTGTTATAGCAGCCCTTGGAAACTAACACAACGCCCCAGGGTGGGGGAACCAATTCTGCCCACTGATGGGAACCAAACGGAGGGTTTCAGGCCTGGGGGAAGGTGTGCCCTGAACCAATCAGCTGTCCCCATTCCAAACCTGCTTCAAACTGATCACACAGATGGTTGCTTCTGACACCCTCGTGCTCACTCTCTCCACTGTCAGGGGGATTGAACTACCCCAAGCAGGGCCAGCTCCATGGGTGTGTGACCTGCGCAGTCACACAGGGCCCACTCCTATTTTAATTCTCCGGTGTTGCCATCTTGAAATTCTTAGTTTTTGAACAAGAGCCCAGCATTTTCACTTTGCACCGGGCCCCAAAAATTGTGTGGCCAGTCCTTTCCCCAAACTGCTCACCAACTTTCCCTCTTTCAATCAGATCCCATCTACTTTGTCTGAATTTCTTATTGTGTCTGATCCACTGATGTCACCCCCTTCTTGCTTTCAGTGATATTTTTATAGATGTTTCCTTTTTAATACTGGTGTTTCTGTTATTTGTAAGGATTTGGGGCAGGAGGGAATGGCAGAAGGGCGCTGTGTCAGTCATCTAAATTGAATAACCCAAAGCCAACAGGACTCTTGTGCTCTTTAGGTTGTTAGTCCTATCAGGGACATTGGCTGGAGAATGGAGGAGAAGTTTATAAAAGACTGTGCGAGCCTTGGCTTAGGTAGTACAGCTCTGGGACTCTGAGGACCTTGAGTAACTGAGAGTCAGGAGGGAGTGATATACTGCTTAGGACTCTTGAAGGCTTGAAGGTGGCTGGCTGTGTCTCTGTCATACTAGCATGGTGTTTTGCTAATCTGATCATTTTATTCACAGCTCCCCTTGAAATCCTGGCATAGGTTTTTATTATCCTTGGGATGCCGTGACAAGTTGGGTCATTGTTCCCATTCTTTACTCTTTCCCTGAATTAGAAATATGCACTCATGCTCTTTGCCACGGTCCTCTACCGCATGTCCCACCCCATTGACACTGGGTTAGCCATGTGACTTGCCTTGGCGGATGGAACTTGAATGGGATTGTCAATGTGCCAGTTCCCAGCTGAGGCTGTAAGAAGCATTACGCATTTCCACTCACCTTCTTGCATTTCTACCATCTGCCGTGAGAAAAACACACCCCAGATAGAAGCTAGTCCAGAGAGGATGAGGAGACAGTCCCAATGCCCAGGCTGGATTCAAACCTAGCAGATCCCAGCTAAACCCAGAAGAGATAGAGCCTCTCTACAAACCCATAAGCAGCGTTAACGTGCTTGTTGACAGAAGCCAGTGAGTTTGAGAGGTATTTGCAATGCAGAATTATTGCTGCCAAACCTGACTGATGCAGAAATAATGTGATTTCTTTAGGTGGGCTTGCATGGCCTTTTCTGGCCTGAACCTTTCTATTTGCTCAGTCTTATCTCCTATCCCCCGCCCTCTTCTCTCTCCATTCCACACTCAGTTCAAATGTTCTATGTTCTCTCTCAGCTTTGAGCCAATAACACATTCTCTTCCTCCATCCCTGCCCTACTCGGGATCCTTTGACATGGCTTTCTCTTTCTCACTGTCTAGCTCTCGGTCTAAGTGCCACTTTTACCAGTAAATCTTCCTTAAGGCACAGTAGGAAACGCTAGTGGCCCTGCAATGTACTCTGTTTGCGCCGTGTTCTTCCATACCATAGCACTTAGGACAGTATTGTATCACCGCTGATATGGTGGGGGAAATATATTGAGATAATTATTTGTATTTCATTGCCATAGAAGAATCAGAACAAATGAGAGACAGCAATGGTTTGCTTTTTATACCCTGCCCCTCACTTGCACACAAACGAATCCCAAGGAATCCATAGGGCCCCTCCCTTCCTCTGCCACCATCATTTTAAAGAAAAAGCAGAATCTGGGGTGTGTGTGTGTGTGTGTGTGGCTGTGTGTGTGTGTGTGTGTCTGTGTGTAGGGGGTTGGTTTATCTTATGAAATCCTAAGAAATTCTAGTGAAATCCCAGAAGGGGAATAATGAGGAAGAATGTGGCTTTGTAGTCTGATTATGAGATGTTCCTTAAGAATGAGAGTGGACAGAGGTTGGCAGTTTCCAAGAATATGCAGGTTCCTGGGCTCACCATAAGAATTTGGAGGGCTGGTGCACCTACAAGGAGCTGAGCCCCAATTTCTGGGCTCTTGGGCATCAAGAATGCCTGTTGCCGCCGGGCGCGGTGGCTCACGCTTGTAATCCCAGCACTTTGGGAGGCCGAGGCGGGCGGATCACGAGGTCAGGAGATCGAGACCACGGTGAAACCCCGTCTCTATTAAAAAATACAAAAAATTAGCCGGGCGTGGTGGCAGGCGCCTGTAGTCCCAGCTACTCGGAGAGGCTGAGGCAGGAGAATGGCGTGAACCCGGGAGGCGGAGCTTGCAGTGAGCCGAGATCGCGCCACTGCACTCCAGCCTGGGCGACAGAGCAAGACTCCGTCTCAAAAAAAAAAAAAAGAATGCCTGTTGCCACGCGTCATGGAAACAACAGCTCAAATGAACTTTAGGAACCATGCAGGCTTGGACAATACAGTGCTCAAAAGAAACTGGGGTAGACCAAAGAAAGGTTGCCAATCTAATGGCTTAAAACAACACCAATTTATTATCTCATGATAGCCCGTAGGGCAGGAGTCTGTGCACGGCATAAGTCCTCTGCTCAAGGTCTCATAAGACTGAAATTGAGGTTTTCTTTCTGCAAAGTCTGACATTAAGGGGCTGAGCCCTAATAGTGTCTGAGACTGAATGGCTTGACTTGCAGAGATGCCAGGCTGGCAATGGAACTTAACTAGGTTTACATACATAAATGGCTTTGCTATTTCTTACATCATCTCATTCAGCTTTTAAATGCATGTCTATTATGCTTTAATGTTCTGTCTTTCCTGGTAGACCATAAGCTCTTGGAAGGTGGGCTGTTTCTGCCTTGCTTATTGTTGTGCCTCCAGAACCTAAGACAGTTCTTGGAACATTGTAGCGAGGGAGTCAATAAATATTTGTCAAATGAGTGCTTGACTTTTAGGTGCTTGATACGCGCTTATTGAACTAAATGGAACCAATTCTCATAAACCCCATGTGATCTGTGCAGAGTGGGTATCACTACAGCTGTTTCAAAGAGGAAGAACCAGGTTTGGGGAGTTTAGGTAACGTGTTCAGGGTCAGTTCGTTGGTACGTGCGGAGCTAGAACTTTTTCATTATATTCAGAAAAAAAAAAATCTCTTTTTATTTGAAACACGGCCCTGAAATGTAACACTATGACACATTCTAAGTCGTATGACTCATACTTTTCATCTTCCGTGATCAAGAGAGGGGGAAGATGTAATGAATTAGAAGCCTTTATAAGATGTGATTTTATGTTACTGCCTCAGATACTAACATCGCATAGAATCTCAAACTCTACAGTACCTGAATCTTCCAAATGGATGAGTCTCCTCTTAATAGAAACACAAACTAAATCAATCGGCCGGGTGCAATGGCTCATGCCTGTAATCCCAGCACTTTGGGAGGCCGAGGTGGGCGGATCACTTGAGGTCAGGAGTTTGAGACCAGCCTGGCCAACATGGCGAAACCCCATCTCTACTAAAAATACACAAATTAACTGGGCATGGTGGTGTGCACTTGTAATTCCAGCTACTGAGGAGGCTGAGGCACAAGAATCACTTGAACTCAGAAGGTGGAGGTTGCAGTGAACTGAGGTTATGCCATGGTAAGTGAGACAGTGTCCTCCACTAGCCAACCCCCCGACCCTCAACCGGAAATCAACCCTAAGGGCTCATGGCATAACCTACTTTCTCTCAGACAGACTAGACCCAAATCCTCTTTCAGGTTTCTGTTGCCTAAATAGAGTGGTTGTTCAGTGAGCAGAAATCTGGCAATGTGGATTGTATTCCTTATCAATCATGTAACCACTCCATGAATTCTTGCTTCAGGGCTTTTACACATGCTGGGATTCTTGTTTGAAAGGCTCTTCCCCTTTCTTGTGAGTCCTTCCTTCTCATTCTTCACTTCTTGACTTAAACATCAGTCCTCAAGGAGTCTTTCCTGAAAGGGTGTCTGGGGGCACCCTCCCTCCCTATGAGTCCCCGTCACTGCACACCGTTTATACTACTTTTCATAATTTGCAATTACAGCTGACCCTTGAACAGCATGAGTTTAAACTGCACAGATCCACATATATGTGGGTTTTCTTCCACCTGTGCCACCCCAGAGACAGTGAGACCAACTCCTCCTCCTCCTCCTTAGCCTCCTCAACATGAAGACAATGAGGATGAAGACCTTTATGATGATCCACTTCCACTTATTAAACAGTAAATGTATTTACTCTTCCTTATGATTTTCCTAGTAACGTTTTATTTTCTTTAGCTTAAATTAACTGTAAGAATACAGTATATAATGCATATAATGCCTATGTAATCAGTAAGTCTGCTAATTAATAGCAGTGAAATGGGAAAAGTTCCCTTATCCCCCTGGCAGGGCTTGCAATAGGGGGTGTGTCTCGCTTCTTTGGTGCCCTGCTGCTCAAACCCCTAGGGGGAGCATGCAGACAGGACCGCTGTGGGGCTGTGACCCACAGTGTCTAGGGGTGAATGTTTACAGCTCCTGAAGCCCAAGTGGGCATGTGTTACAGTGTTTTTTGTTTGTTTGTTTTTAGGTGGAGTCTTGCTCTGCTGCCCGCCCCACTGGGGTGCATTAGTGCAATCTTGGCTCACTGCAATCTTCACCTCCTGGGTTCAAGCAATTCTTCTGCCTCAGCCTCCTGAATAGCTGGGATTACAGGTGCCCACCACCACGCCTGGCTAATTTTTGTGTTTTTAGTGGAGACGAGGTTTCACCATGTTGGCCAGGATGGTCTTGATCTATTGACCTCGTGATCCACCCACCTCGGCCTCCCAAAGTGCTGGGATTACAGGTGTGAGGCGCCGTGCCTGGCCACAGTGTGCTCTTTTAGTTTAGCCATCCACAGGCAGATTGTGTTAACCAGCTCAATTAGACCCCTGCCTTATCACAAAGACAGAGGGCTTTCTGTATCCTAGGGTTTCTTGCCTTGGTGTACCAGAAGAATGAGAGGACATGTGGCCTTGGAGAATGAGTGCAAGGTTTTATTGAGTGGAAGTAGCTCTCAGCAGAGTAGGGAGCCAGAAGGGAGATGGAGTGGGAAGGTGGTTTTTCCCTGGAGTCAGGCCTCTTAGCAGCCCGTGCTCTCCTCTGACTGCCCTGGCCAAACTCCAGGAGGATCCGACGGTCCATGGCCTGCTGCGGCATCTGTCGGTGTGCTCTTTCACAGGTGTGTTCCCCTAGACTAGTCCAGCCGCTTGTGTCTCTGCCTGATAGGGTCTCGGGGTTTTTATAGGCACAGGATGGGGGCGTGGTGGCCCAGGGTGTTCTTGGGAAATGCAACATTTGGGCAGGAAACAGAAATACCTGTCCTCACCTTGTCTGTGGGCATGAACCCGGGGGTGGAGCCCTGGCCAAGCGCCACACCCTTCCCTTCCCAGCACTTCCCTGCCCCCCTTCCGTATCAGTAGGCTGTCAGTATTTAGGTTTTTGGGAAGCCAATTTTGACTGCACAGGAAGTTGCTGCCCCTAACCCCCCACGTTGTTCAAGGGTCAGCTCTATATAGGAATTTGTTTATTTGCTTATTCATCTTCCACTCGATCTCATGCTTCACAAGGGAAGCTACCAATGTGGTTTATTCACCAATTTTTTGGGGGAGGGGGACAGATTCTTGTTCTTTAGCCCAGGCTAGAGTGAAGTGGCGTGATCTCGGCTCACTGCAACCTCCACCCCTCCCCACCCCCACCCACCCCGGTTCAAGCGATTCTCCTGCCTCAGCCTCCTGAGTAGCTGGGATTTACAAGTACCTGCTACCACATCTGGCTAATTTTTTGTATTTTTAGTAGAGAGAGTTTCACCACATTGGCCAGGCTGGTCTCGAACTCCTGACCTCAGGTGATCCATATGCCTTTGCCTCCCAAAGTGCCAGGATTACAGGCATGAGCCACCACTCCCGGCCTTATTCACCAATGTTAACTCAGCTCTAACACAGTACCTGGACTAAAACAATCATCAATTATTTGTTAAATGAATCATGAATGAATTAATGAATGGAGTTCATTGGGTCATTCAGCAAATATCAATTGAGTGCCAGTCATATGCATTAGAATCTAGAAATACAGGTAAGGCATGGTGGTTCACACCAGAAATCTCAGCACTTTAGGAGGCTGAGGCAGAGGAATGCTTGAGCTCAGAGGTTTGGGACCAGCCTGGCAATATGTTGAAACCCTGTCTTCACCAAAAATACAAAAAATTAGCCAGATGTGGTGGTGCGTACCTGTGGTCCCAGCTACTTGGGACACTGAGGTGGGAGGATGACTTAAACTCAAGAGGCAGATGCAGTGAGCCAAGGTCTCACCACTGCACTCCAGCCTGAATGATAGAGTGAGACCCCATCTCAATTAAAAAAAAAAAAGAGAGAGAAGCTAGAAAGACAAAATTATGTAAGACCTAGGTCCTTCCTTCTAAGAGTTCGCAGTTTAGTCCAGAAACAAAACATATATTCAAGCTAAATAAATGGCCAAGGTTTTACTTGATTTAACCACAAATGGAGCCAAATTAACACAATACTTAAATTGTAGTGGTTCTTTGTTCCATCACAGAACTACATGAACTTACTGTCCCCCAAGATCTCTCTCAGTTATTTTTGTGAGTCCCCAGGGATGCTTCTCCTGTGCTCCAAGACTGACCCACTCATGTTCTCATCACCCCTCCTAGCCATGCTGCCACATTGCTCCTGGCACTATTGCTTTCTGTTCTTTCCATGGGTCCATGGCTTTCTTGCCTTTCACTGGGCACAGGAAGCTCCTACTTCTTCACTGCTGCTTATTCCAGGCCTGCTAAATGTGGCTATGGTCTTCCAGCACAGAAATGAGAAGGGTGCCTGCGTGTATCCGGCTTGCCTGGGGATCTGGTTACAATTCAGTTTCTGATTCAGTAGGTCTGGAGTGGGTCCTGAGAATCTTCATTTCTCATAAGCTTCCAGGTGATGCAATTTTGCTGGCCCATGGACCAGATTCTGAGTAGCATGAATGTAGAAGATACTTGTAGTGGGAACAGTAAATGCTCAGTCCACGTTGGCTGTTATGATGTTTACACCTGGAAGGTGCCTAGCACAGGGGTTGCCATTTTGCCAATGCTTTCAAGCATATCAGGTGCTCTCAGTACCCTGCCTAACCATCTCAGAACTCATCTCTACATGTAAAAGCTTTAACTGTGAGTACTTATTACTTTTATAGTCCATGGAAATATTATTGGCCCTCATGTAAAGCAGGTTAGAAATACTGGAGATTAAATGCTTCCTAGAGCAACCTTCAACCCACAGTGGACAGGAAACTGGGGAATAATTGTCCCTTTTCTCTTGCCTCTCCGGCAGAACCATTCTGAGGCGTGTGTTCTAGACAGGCTCCCAGCATGCCCCAGAAAATGGAGGCCCAGCTACTGGCATTAGTAACTTTCTTGATAGCACCCTGTTAATTTACTTTATTCTCTTCCCTGTCTCTCTTCCCTCTGTTCCACCACAGTTTAGTGGTAGAAACTACACACACACACACACACACACACACACACACACACACATTTCCTAGAACTATTTCCCAAGTAAACTCTTCGCATCTGAATCTTTACCTCTGGGTTTTCTTCCCAAAGATTTCTTTCCTTTTAAGGCCAAATCATCTTACCATAAAATCACTGTTTTTTGCAGAAGACAAAGTGTCATCCTGGAAGCCACATCCAGACAATGCCCACCATGTCTAACAGGAGGGCTTCAGCCACAGCTCCCCTTACCTTCCCAATGACATCATATCAAATCAGGAAGACAGTTGTTGCCAGGGTCCCCACAATGTTGTCTCGATCAGAGGACAAGTGGATGATTCATTCCAATCATCCTGATTCCATGTCTGAACAAATCAGTCTGTCTGCTTCTAGTTGATGCAGACAACCAGTTGTTGGATCACACTGACCCCCAATAAGCCTGGTGCTGCAGGACACAGCTTAGGAGGCCCTAAATGTCAGCTGCACATAGCAGGGAGGAAGCTTCTCCCTTATGGACACTAAGTTCTTTCAACTCCATGGAAGAAAGAAACTTTGAGAACCAAATAAAGAAAGCATGCGTGAACCCTGGCATTATGAATGAAATTGCTCCAGACAAATCTAAACAACCTCTCCTAGAAGGTGAGCTGGTGATTCTCCAGCTTAAGCATGCATCCAAGGCCCTTAGGGAGTGTGCTGGAATGCATTTTTCCAGGCCCACCCGCAGACTCTGATCCCACCTTGGGAAAGTGCTATAAGTTGTGAGAGTGAGATGACCATCCCACAGAATCTCCCAAGGATTAAATAGAATTTGTTGAGCCCCTATGTGCCAGAAACTCTTCAAAGTTCTTTACCTCTGTCCACTTCTTTGATTTTTGTGACAACCTTTTCAGTTAGGTACAGTTATTCAGCCTCATTTTTACAGATGAGAAAGCCAAGGTACAGATAAGCTAAGGAACTTCCCTGAAGCCACACATCCAGGCACACTGGAGAAGCCAGGATTTAACCTGCCAATCTCTGTGACTCCAGAGCCACACCCTTCCCACTATGGTAGAACTGAGGCTGAGCAAGGCCCACACATATTACTTTCATTCTCTAGAAAGTCCCTGCTATGGGTTGAATGTCTGTGTTCTCCCAATGTTTGCATAGTGAAGCCCTAACCCCCCAGTGGGACTGTATTTGAACATATGGTCTGTGAGGACGTGATAAAGATTAAACAAGTCATAAGCATGGGGTCCTAATCCTTTAGGGTTGGTGCCCTTATAAGAAGAGAAAGAGACACCAAAGCTTTTTATTCCCCCCATATGAGGACTTAGCTAGAGGGAGGCCGTCTACAAGACAGGAAGAGGGACCTTACCAGTGACCAAATTGCCTGGCATCTGGATCTTGGAATTCCCAACCTCTATATTTTAGTCAGGTGTATTAGTCTGTTTTCATACTGCTATGGAGAAATGCCTGAGACTGGGTAATATATAAAGAAAAAGACGTTTAATGGACTCACAGTCCCGCATGGCTGGGGAGGCCTCATAATCATGGCAGAGGGCCAGGAGAAGCAAAGGTGGCAGGCAAGAGAGCCTGTGCAGGGGAACTGCCCTTTTATAAAACCATCAGATCTCATGAGACTCTTTCAGTATCATGAGAACAGCATGAGAAATACCTGCCCCCGTTACTCAGTTACCTCCCATCGGGTCCCTCCCATGGCATGTGGGGATTATAGGAGCTACAGTTCAAGATGAGATTTGGGTGGGGGCACAGCCAAACCATATAATCAGGGTTCTCCAGAGAAATGAAATCAATAGGATATACATAGATATAGAAAAGGGAATTTATGATGGGAATTGGCTCACGTGATTATGGAGTTTGAGAAGTCCCACAATATGCTGTCTGCAAGCTGGAGAACCAGGAAGCCTTGGAGTGCAATTCAGTCCGAGTTCAAATGCTTGAGAACCAGGTGAGCCAGTGGTAAATTTCCTTGTCTGAGACCTAAGGCCTGAGAACTGGGGAGGCCACTGGTGTTAGTCCAAGGGTACAAAGTTTTAACAACTCAGAACTCTGGTGCACAAGGGTAGGACAAGAAGGACGTTTCTGCACCAGAAGAGAGTGAATTCACCCTTCCTCTGCTTTTTTGTTCTACTTGGGCCCTCCATAGATTGGATGATGTCACCTACATTGGAGAAGGTGGTCTTTTTTTTTTTTTTTTTTTTTTGAGACGGAGTCTCACTCTGTCACCCAGGCTAGAGTGCAGAGGCACGATCTCGGCTCACTGTAACCAACTCCCGGGTTGAAGCAATTCTCCTGCCTCAGCCTCCCCAGTAGCTGGGATTACAGGTGCATGCCACCACGCCTGGCTATTTTTTGTATTTTTAGTAGAGACGGGGTTTCACCATGTTGGCCAGGCTGGTCTAAAACTCCTGACCTCAAATGATCCACCCACTTCAACCTCCCAAAGTGCTGGGATTGCAGGTGTGAGCCACTGAGACTGGCTGGTGGTCTTCTTTACTTAGTCCACTGATTCAAATGCAAATCCCTTCCAGAAACACCCTGTGTTAGTTTGTTCTTGCACTGCTATAAAGAAATACCTGAGACTGGGCAATTGGTAAAGAAAAGGTTCGAATGGCTCACAGTTCTGCAGGTTGTACAGGAAGCATGGCAGCATCTGCTTCAGGGGAGGCCTCAGGGAAGCATCCAGTCATGGTGGAAGGCAAAATGGGAAGAGGCTTCTTATCTGGCAGGAGCAGCACCAAGAGAAAGAGAGTGGGGAGGTGCTAAACACGTTCAAACAACTAGATATCCTGAGAACTCACTCATCGTTGCAACAGCGGTACCAAGGGGGATGGTGCTGTTCAGGAGAAACTGCCCCCATGGAGAAATCACCTCCCACCAGGCCCCACCTTCAACATTAGGGATTACAATTCGACATGAGATTTGGTGGGGACCCAGAGCCAAACCATATCACACCCCCCTAGACAAACCCAGGAATAATGTTTTACCAGCTATCTGGGTTTTTCTTAGCACAGTCAAGTTGATGTATCAAATTAACCATCACATTCCAGAACTGTTAGAAAATAAATTTCTGAGCTGGGAGCGGTGGCTCACGCCCATAATTCCAGCATGTTGGGAGGCCGAGGTGGGCGGATCGCAAGGTCAGGAGATGGAGACCATCCTGGCTAACA
Organism: Hylobates moloch; assembly: GCF_009828535.3. Taxonomy (NCBI): domain Eukaryota; kingdom Metazoa; phylum Chordata; class Mammalia; order Primates; family Hylobatidae; genus Hylobates; species Hylobates moloch. Next base: position 28,905,938 of record NW_026652298.1, on the reverse strand, counting down.
CAGTGAGACCCCATCTCTACTAAAAATACAAAAAATTAGCCGGGCATGGTGGCACACGCCTGTAGTCCCAGCTACTCAGGAGAATCGCTTGAGGTTGCAGTGAGCCGAGATCATGCCACTGCACTCCAGCCTGGGCGACAGAGCGAGACTCCATCTCAAAAAACAAAAACAAAAACAAAAAACAAAGAAATTTCTGTTGTTTAAGCCACCCAGTCTGTTGCAATTTACCATAAATGACTGAGAAGACCAATAGGGACCCACAGTGCTCCATGAGAATTTCTTAATTCCATTATCAACACTTGCCTGTCCTATGTCTTATTTCCTCAGATCCCTGCTGCATGATCAGAAACAAACTAGAAATAAATTTGGCCTTTTAGGACCTAATTTTTAAATAGCTCTTTTATTCCTGATTGTAATCATAAATTTGAGTTCAGAGCAGCATTTTTGGCATGCCCTGTATCTTTGTGGAAAGAATGAATGGATGGATGAATGGATGAATGAGTGACTCTGCAGGATCAGGAGTGAGGAGCCATCCCCTGCAGAATGCACTTCAAGTAGCAACCATGCTAATCCCATGTGGAATATTATCTCTGATCTCTATTGGGTTTGACACCTTCAAAACACAGTACTAGAAATGGAGATAGTAATTCAAAAGCAGCACTTAATCACAGTATTAGAGGATGCAGCAAGGAGTCATCACACTTATGCCTCCACAAGGAAGGAAGCACATTATTAACATTAAATCATCTTCTGAGTAGGTTGTGTAAGGATCTGAGGACAGAGTGATGCCTTTCTAATTCAAGGTCTGAAACGGCACTCTTGAAAAGATGGATGGAGAAATGACAAATATAATTTTGTAGATGAGCGTTTTGATACCAGCTGGCTATGGATTCTTAGGCAAGTCACTTTACCTGCATTGGCCTCAGTTTCCTCCCCTGGAAAGGAAGGGGCATAAACATGGTGGGTCTTCTGATGTTTGGGTGGGTCCTCTGATGTTTCTGTGACCCTATCAAGTCAGAGTTTCATGTTTCTTCTCTAAAAACACAAGATATGGCAAGAGCAAATAACTCAACCAAAAGGCACATCTTGTAAATGGTAGAGTCGTGATTCGAACTCAGGCTCTGCTTACCCTAAGCTCATGTCAGGAACTTTCCTCTATTATTTTGTTATTTCTCTATTATTTTAATTATGTGATCCCCCACCACTTAAAATTCCCTTCTTCATTCAACAATAACAACAATGACGTATCTAGGGTATCTGTATGTAGCCAGGCACTTTGCTGAGCATAGGAATAAAATAGACAGCTTCTGTGCTCTCACAGAGATTACAGTCTAGTTGAGGAGTTACATGTTAATCTAATAAGCTTGAAAAGAAATACGAAAATGAAACAATGAGAATTTTGAAAGTTTTCAATGCTTGAAGTCATATATTAGGGAAATTTGTCCTCATCAGGGAAGTAAGTCTCTGAGGAAGGGAAGCCTGAGTTAAGAGGTGAAAGATAAGTAGATGTTAACTAGGCCAAGAGAGAAGGGAAGGTAATTCCAGGCAGAGATACAGCATATGCAAAGGCCCTGTGGTAGAAAGTATATGGTGAGTTTATGGGATGAAGGCTACAGGTGGCCAGAGCACAGGGAATGGGAGGGAGGACATGTTATGAGATGAAGCTGGAGAGATGGGTGGGGATATAGGGACTGCATCCTTGTGAGCTATGCTAGGTATTTTATATCCTGACACCAATAGAAAATCACTGAAAGAGATTCTGTAGTTGTCTTTAGGGATGACTCTCAAACATCCATTCTATCTCAAGTGGCCAGCCTAAGCCAATGATGTTAAAGCCTTTTTCTGTTATAAGTAACTAGTTAGAAATGGACATGTGATCTAGCAATGGACATTAAGACATGAGAGAGATCTTCTAGGGGGCTTTTAAGGTAGGTTTCCATGTTCTTAAGAGGGACATCCTGAAAGAGATAGTCTACTTGTCCCTCTGGACACAGTCATAGATGTGATGCCTGGGACTGCTGAATCCATTCAAACATTACCTCCTAGTTATCCTAAGGCAGGTGGAAGACACTGCGTCCCTTCAGCTTCCATGGTGGATGGTGGTTACCTGGAATTACCCTGTCATGGAGAAGACACACACTGGGCAAAGGGTCTTGCCCCTCAGAGAAAATATGGGGATGGCTATAGTGTAGCAAAAGTAGACAAATCTTTATTATCCTATAATTGGTTCGTTTGTCAATAATTGCAATGAAATCTGGATTTAATCTTCTAGTCAATTCCGTATATGTTATTTTCATGGTGCAAAAGAAACCCAGTCCTAGTGAAAGGAAGCAGACCCCTTCATGCCCTTAATTACATGGGACCACAGGGTAGGAGGCAGCCTTGGGAAATCAGATGTGGAAGTGTTTCCGAAGCATTCTGTGCAGTGTGCACTCACCCAGAAAATAGAAAGATGCTCCCTGGAAAGCAACTGCTCTGCAAGAGATTTTCTGACAGAAGCAACCCCAGAACCAGGATGACATTTTTTTGTTTGTTTTTTCAACGTTTATTTTAGGTTCAGGGGGGATATGTGCAGGTTTATTACCTAGGTATATTGCATGATGCTGAGGTTTTGGGTACGATTGATTCTATCACGCAGGCACTAAGCATGGTAGCCAATAGTTAGTTTTTTAACCCTTGCCCCCTCCACTTCCTCCTCACTCTAGTAGTCCCTAGTATCTATTGTTGTCATCTTTATGTCCATGAGTACCTAAAGTTTTGCTCCTACTTATAAGCAAGAACATATGGTATTTGGTTCCTGTATTAATGCACTTAGGATAATGGCCTCCACCTTCATCCATGTTGCTGCAAAGAACATGATTTTATTCTTTTTTTATGGCTGTGTAGTATTCTCTGGTGTATACATACCACATTTTCTTTATCTGGTATACTATTGTTAGGCATCTAGATTGATTCCATGTCTTTGCTATTGAATATAGGCCTTGGCAAAGAAATTGTGATAAGTCTCCAAAACAATTGCAACAAAACAAAAAATAGACAAGTGGGACGTAATTAAACTAAAGAAAAAGAAATTTTCTGCACAGCAAAAGAAATAATCAACAGAGTAAATGACAACCTACTGAATGGGAGAAAGTATTTGCAAACCCTGCATCCGACAGTGTCTTTTTAACAGCTGCCCAGATGTGCCACTCCTTGACTTTTTGCAAAAATTCACCAAAAGTTGTGCATTTTCCAAGCATCTTTGGACAATAAGAAGAGGCAGAGGGTAGGAAACCATGACATTGTGGAGGCTCGTGAGCATAATCTTGTTAGTGCTTTGTAGAAAATCAAATAGCTCACACTCTGTCTCTAAAATCCATTTAATTAACCAAGAATCAGTGCCAATCTTACTCTTAACTTTCCTGTCTTCTCGACCCCTTTTTTGGTTCTGAACCCAGGTTCATGTTATTTGCCTGGCTACCTGGAATAGATTCCCATTTTCAGTTTGACTTTGGGGTCCTCTCTAGAATGTTAATCCATAAGAAACGTGCTCTCTAGACTCAGGTCCAGGGCATCCTCTTTTTACCTGCTCCTGTGGAACATTCTATTCCGCTTTCTACTGTCTTGTACTCCTTCCTCAGCACTTGACCATGCCCCTCAGACTTCTACAACTTATGAGTATGCACCAGAAACATGACCCTGAAGGTTGGGAAGGCTATCACATAGTATAAGGCATTAGTTGGGTTTGGGAGTCAAACACATTAGGATTTTCTGACCTCATCGCTTTCTAGGTGTGTGACTTTGGGTATATCATTTTAGATCACTAAGCCTTCGCATGTTCATGCACAAAAAGGAGACCACAGGCCAGGTGCACTGGCTCACGCCTATAATCCCAGCACTTTGGGAAGCTGAGGTGGGCAGATAATCTGAGGTCAGGAGTTCGAGACCAGCCTGACCAACACAGAGAAACCCCCATCTACTAAAAATAGAAAATTAACCGGGTGTGGTGGCACGTGCCTGTAATCGCAGCTACTCAGGAGGCTGAGGCAGGACAATCGCTTGAACCTGGGAGGCAGAGGTTGTGGTGAGCTGAGATGGCGCCATTGCACTCCAGCCTGGGCAACAAGAGTGAAACTCCATCTCAATTAAAAAAAAAAGAGAGAGAGACCATGACTTGGGCTGCTCTAGTCTATTCAAACTACCATAGACTGGGTGGCTTATCAATAATGGAAATTTATTTCTCACCATTCTGGAGGCCAAGGAGTCCTAGATCAAGGTGCAGGCAGGTTCAAGGTCTGTTGTGGGTCTGCTTCCTGATTTGTAGATGGCTGCCCTCTGGCTGTATCCTCAAGTGGCAGAGAGAGACAGCTCTGGTCTCTCTCCTGCTTCTTATAAGGATGCTTTGTGCATTCACATGGTGGAAGAGGCAAGGGATCTCTTTAGGGCCACTTTTTAAGGGCATTAATCTCACTCATGAGGGCTCTATTCTCATGACCTAATAAACCCCGAAAGGCCTCACCTCCAAATACCATCACACTGGCCATTAGGATTTAACATATCTATTTTGAGGGGGACACAAGTGTTCAGTTTATAGCAATGATGCTGTCGTGAACACTGTTGGTTTCCTAACCAATAATCATTCCTTCTTTTTTGACAGTAGAGCGTTTCATTCATATATTCAGGGTAATGTGTCCTGTCTAAGGGGATGAATTCTTATTGTTACACTGATCATAATAATCCTCCACCCATTTATCTTTAGGTTAGGCCATATGACCATTTCTGAACTAGAGATTTAAAGGGACTGTGGAGGGGAGGATTTCCTCCCTGATGAAAAAGAGAGACTTGAGAAGAGGAAGCACATCTTACTTTCTTCATAATTGTAGATATTATTGTGTAATTCAGTGATGTTTGGTGCTACAGCAACCTTCTTCCAACCGTGAGGAGAAAGCAAAGAAAGTCACAGAGAAGCCATGTAGGGATATAGATGTCTCATAGCTCTAGAGATAGATGTCTTATTATATGAGAGAGTTAACTCAACATGTGTACACGGTCAGGGTTCTGGATGGCTTCTCTGTGATGTCTCCCATTCTGGAGGTTGTCTCTTTACTCTGTTGATAATTTCTTTTGCTGTGCAGAAGCTCTTTGGCAGAAGCTCTTTAGGGTTTCTTAGGTGTCTATCTAAGACATCTCTAGATAGATGTCTTATTATATGAGGAAGAAAAATCTCTATCGTTTAAGCCATTTTTACGCATTTGTGGGGTATGAAGGTTATATTATGTTGTAGATACTTTTTGAGTAAAAGAATACAAAACTAAAATATAAAAGTGGATATAAAAATTAATATTTACTTAGAATAAAAAGGAAAGAAAGCCATGACAGATTACAAATATTAAAAGCTGATAAATGCCAAACATCACAAAACATTTTTAAATAGCAGTTTTTATTAAAAATTGACTAATAAAGTAAATACTTTATCCTTTTTGTTCAGGCTGCATGGTCTGTCTTCATATGACAGTAATTTTATAGTATTTCTATAGTGAGAATAAAGAATTATTTTTTCTAGCATGTTGATAAAAATTTAATATTATTATCAATGACTCAGAAGATTTTATCTCAGCTTCACAATTCATTGTTGTTAATGTTGTATAAATTTTTATGATTGCCATCAAACTTGGGAAAAAGCTCTAATGAGCTTGTTTCATATATGAGTTGCATACTTTGGAAGAATTTCCCACAGCCTAACTTTTGCCTTCATACATTTCAAACCTGTTTTCTCCTCTCTACCTACATTTCTACAGTTCCCATTGCGATACCACCCCCAGCCCTGCTGTTGATATCAAGATACCAAGTGAATAAGCAGGGTGGTGGCAGAAGTATTCCTAGAAGTCATCCCTATGGTACAGACAGGAGACAGGGAAATACTGGGTAGAAGAGGGCGGTTTCCCAGCAAAGGCCCCACCCTCAAGCATGGATACCCACGGCCCTAAGTGAGAACAGGCATTCTTGTTTTCATGTCCAAAAAGTTGCCTTTTGGCCTGCCACACCCCACTATCCTGTACCCACATAAACCGTGAACCCCAGGCTTCAGAAGCAGGAGATGACCAGATGAGGAGACGAGCAGACAAGTGGTAGAATGGCGTGACAGGAAAAGACAAAGAGAAGGAATGTCTGAACACTGAGAGGAGTTTGGCTGGGGGTAGTCAGAGAGGAGTTCGGCCACTGGACGGCCAAACTCCAGGGGAAGATTATCTTCCCACTCCATCCCCCTTCCAGCTCCCCATCCATCCCACTGAGAGCCACTTCCACCACTCAGTAAAACCCCTGCATTCATCCTTCAAGTCTTTGTGTGACCCAATTTTTTCGGGACACTGGACAAGAGCTTGGGTTACAGAAAGCTATCACACTGGTCCTCTGCCCTTGCAGAAAGGTGGAGGGTCCACTGAGCTGGTTAACACTTAAGCCATCTGCAGACAGCAAGGCTAAAACAGCCCAGTGTAACACACGCCCACCTGGGCTCCTGCACCTGTCCGTCTGCATGCTCCACCTCCTGTAAGAGATTTGAGCAGTTGTGGTGACCCCACACCCCTGTCACACATCCTGTGACGGGGATCAGGGAACACTCTGGTCTCGGCTACACAAGGGCAGCTTATAGTGACTTAACTATACATGAAAATAATTGAGAACCACATAAACATATCTCACCAACCCTATTCCTAATGTATTGTCTTAGCTGGATCTCAAAATGCTCCCAGCCTTTGCAGCACCGACTACCAGGAGAGAATGTGTAACAAGAGAGAAGTTCAGGCGGAAAGAATTAGCAGCCATATACCATTGCAGTTAAGACATTTTACTTTTGCAAATTTTCCAAAAAAATATGAGCATGTAAACACCTCACTAGGACTTCAAAAAGGGCTTGTTTACCTGAAGGGGCCCCAAAACGTAAACTTTGCAGTAAATACATCTTCTCTGCTCATAGGCATATTGTGAGAATGGAATGAATACATAAGTAAAGTGCTTAGCACAGTGTCCTGCATATAACAAGCCTTGAAATATGGTGGCAATGATTATATTTTTAGTAGTAATAGTAGCACAGAAGATGGGATCTCCCATAGAACTTTCCTTTTTTCTCCTGAATGTGTTTTCACTGCTGCAAGCGAAGCACCGAAACAAATCTTTGACCCACAGTTTTCTATTCTGGGTGAACAGAGCTTCGAAGTTGATTTTTAGTATGAAATTTGTTCAGGATAGGTCTCTAGTCTTGAGGAGTTAAACATTCTCATGCCTGAAAATGTTGAATATCTCTATAATTGCAGTGATGAGTACATCAAAGTGACATCTTTCCAATCAATAGTTTTATTATTTTGCTTTAAATTTACAGGCATCTTTGCCCTAAAATTGGCATGTTATATTTAGTCACCATCAGCAAGAGACATCTGCCCAATGAGGCAACAGTCCTTTTCATAAATGATACGTCATGTATTTATTTCAGCAGCCAAGCACCTTCTGGCACAACAAACAGCCACCTTTGGAAACAAAGATGTCATTTTGGGTGCCTTAGCAGATATGGGTTCTCTAAAATTAAAGATGGTGCTAATTAACTGGAACACGGAATTAGAACCTACAGTTTTGAAAATATGACAAAAAAAAAAAAAAAAGAGTGTTTGCCAGAAACTTTAACACTGGAGAGCTAAGTTGGCTCTTTCAAGGACACTAAATTGATTATAAGAATTATATATAAGAATTATATTGTGATGTTTGGCATTTATCAGCTTTTAATATTTGTAATTATATGATTTCCCCGATGAAGTTATATGATTTCCCCGATGAAAATAGGGATGTTAGAGACAGAGGAAGTCTGCAACTCATATATGAAACAAGCTCATGTTTATATAACAAGCTCATTGTTATATAATAAACAAAGCCTGTCAGGTTGTGCCTGAATTAGATCACTTGTTTGCTCAAAGAGCTGGTGTTTAAAGTAAATTCCTTTTCACTGATAAAAACTATGAATAAACCTAGTGAAAAAGATACTATCTGTGGGAGGGAGACGGAAATTGACCATAGCCTGATTTGTGTGTAACTACCATTTTTTTTTCTGTCAAATGCACCTTAATTCAAAAGAAGCAATTGTCATTAATATCATTAAATCTAAAACCAGAATGAGTTGCTTGGAGTGTTAAAAAAATATTAGGAGAAGCTGGTAGAGTACTGGGTATATGTACCAGAGTTCTTCTAGGTGATTCATACTAATGGAATCGAATGGAAAGGGCAAGATTTCAAAGTCTAGATAGAGGGTTTGCATCCCATATCCATCCCTGATTCACTGGATGATTTTAGCCAATCTCCTAACTTGATGTGACTGGTAAGGACAACGATGTTTCCTGCCTCCTTAAGTGAGATAGTGAATAGTGGAACACTTTGAAAGCTAGAAGACACTACATAAAAGAAAAAATGGGAATGGCAGTTGAGCATGGTGATTAGGAGCCCAAATTTTGTGTGAATCAAAACTAGACTCTGCAAGAAGCTCTGTCACTATTCAGGTGTATGGTCCTGGGCAGAGTAATTAACTTCTCTTCTTTAACTTCTCTTCAACAGTTGTAGCAATGGCCATATGCAATAATACATGTTAATTTGTTCACCTGTGTGTATCAGAAGCACAGGATAATTATGACTTAAACACAAAGAAGATAGACTAGCAGTTCATCTAGAGGCTAGCAGTCCAGGCTGGGAGGGCCTGTCTGCTCCATGGGGTCATTCAGTGATCCAGGATCCTTCTTGCTGTTGCTCTGCCATCCTGAGGCTGTTGTTTTCATTTTCATTGGCAAGGATGCCTTGACAATATCTCTGAATTCCAAGCAGCAGAATAAATGAAGATGAGGTAAGGAGAATCAGGATATACCCCTTTTCTTTAAGGATTCACTCTGTAAGTTACACGAGACACTTCTGCTCATATTTCATTGGTTGGAACATAGAGAGATAGCTGCCTGTGTCTCCAAGACACACAGGCTTTATTCTAGAAGGCCAGAGCCCAGATAAAACTCAGGGGTTATTTGCTACCAGAAAGAGGAAGAAAATTTACAGGAAGGACGCTGAGGTAGGTCCATCACAGCATCCAAACCTCTTAGCACACATGAGGGTCAATACATTTTAGCTATTACCATCTACAATAGTCATCAGGTGTGAAAAAATTTTTGAGAAGGGGGCGATCCCAGTTCATCTCTGCCATGTCTGGCCTGGTACACCAAATTCTTTACCTTTCTGAGTAGTCTCACCCTGAACACACACAGGGCCTATTCTCGAATGTAAGTGCAGAAGGGGACAAGGTTCTGAGATCCACATGTGGATTACATCAAATCATTTTCTGGGTTCTCAACTGCAAAGTCTCTCATTCTCTGCTCAATGAGAAGTGATATCCAACCTGGGGAGTGTTTCCAGACTGTCCACAGATGCTAAAATATTTGACCCCTGTGAGGGGTCAGCACCACACGAGTTACATGGGCTGGGAGTAGGGAGGGCTGATTTCCCCGATGAAAATAGGGATGTTACAGACAGGGGAAGGAATGCTAGTGCTTAGTGTGAACAAACAACAGATGTTCATACCATCTCTTCAATTCTCTTTCTTTCTTCTCTATTCCTTCCCCTTCCCTACATTCTTTCTCCCTTCCTTCCCTCCCCTCCTTCTCTCACTTTCTCTCTCTCGCTAATAACCACTGTGCAAGACACAAAGATGAACCTCTTGTGGTTCCTGACTTCAGGCAGCTCTCAGATTCAAAAAGGAGGCTGGGCATGATGGCTCACACCTGTAATCCCAGCACTTCAGGGGGCTGAGGCAGACTGATTGCTTGAGCCCAGGAGTTTGAGACCAGCCTGGCCAACATGGCAAAATCCCATCTCATAATACAAAAAATTAGCTGGGTGTGGTGGCGCACACTGGTAGTCCCAGCTACTTGGGATGCTGAGGTAGGAGGATTGATTTAGTCCGGGAGGCAGAGGTTGCAGTGAGCCACAATCACGCCACTGTACTCAGTCTGGGCGAGAGAGAAAGACCTTGTCCCCCCAACCAAACAAACAAAACAAAAAGGAGAAAGACAATTAAATAACAAACGCCAGTAAAATGTGATATGCTTTGGAAATGCATACACAAATAAAGGAATGAATGAATGAATGAATGAATAAAATGGTATAACAGAATTACACAAAGTACTCTAAGGAAACAGAAAAAGAAGGAATTAACTCACCTAGATCAGATGAAAACTCGGGGAACTTTTCACAAAGGAAATATTTAATCTGAGTCTGAAGGATGAGGAGGAGTTTATAACATTTTCCAACAAAAAGAGACTCTCATAAAACGACCATTAGGGTCTTCAAATTTTCATGTTGAACTTGGAGAAAAATTATATGATCAAATATCAGTGAATTTGAGTAGACACAGCCTGTCACTAAATTTAGCCTTCTGTAAGTCGTTTGTCTACTCTTGTCATCAGTTTTTATCATTTGTAAGATAAGCAGATGGGGCTATTTCTGAAGCTCCTTCCTGCTCTTAAAAACAAGGAATTTCCATTTGAAAGGATGAAGACCCATGGGTTGTACAGTGAATGGAAGGGTCTTTGATGCTGAGATTCTAGGTAAATGTGCATTGTTGGCCAGGCGCGGTGGCTCACGCCTGTAGTCCCAGCACATTGGGAGGCCCAGGCGGGCGGATCACGTGAGGTCAAGAGTTCGAGGCCAGCATGGCCAACATGGTGAAACCCTGTCTCTACTAAAAATACAAAAATTAGGTGGGCTTGGTGGTGAGTGCCTGTAATCCTAGCTCCTCAGGGAGGCTGAGGCAGGAAAATTGCTTGAACCTGGAAGGCAAAGGTTGCGGTGAGCTGAGATTGTGCCATTGCACTACAGCCTGGGTGACAGAGCAAGACTTCGTCTCCAAAAAAATAATAATAATAATAATAATAAGATGTGCTGTTGTTGCTTTGGAGAGTTGTGAGTATACATATTGGGAGAAACTGGTTTACCAGATGTCTGAATCAGTTAGTTGCTACTGTGGACACTAAGGAAAAGAAGTAATGAGACTTCTAAGTTAAACCTTGGTCACTTTATTCCATTTACTGAACTCGTCCTGCAACCGTAGCAATGGCTGGAACCAATGTCAACTGCAGAGCCAACAAGAAATTCCTGTAACCAGATTAATTTTTTTCCCGAGTCCCACCATTTGAAGTTCATCTTAAATTCTTCTGATGGTCTTTTCCCCATGAGTTGAATTTTGCTTTCTCATGGATGGGAAATCACACTTGGCCAACAAATGAGGTGCAGTTAGGTGTACTAAAATATGTGTACAGTTTAAAATTATCACCAGGTTTTTTTTTACTTTTTAATTTAGTAAATAGGAGGAAAACAAACCCTGTGCCACCCCTCTGTGTTGTAATCTTGTATTGAAAAGTCCTGTTGTGAAAGCAGCATGACCCATTAAGCCCTGACGTTCAAACCACAAAAATTACTACCTTGACCTAATGATTACAATTTGTTATTGGTGCTCAGCTCCAGCAGATGAGTAAGTTCTAGCATACAGGGAGGAAATGGACTTGAAAACAGGATGGAGTAGGAGTTCACAAATGCCCACACAGCATTCCTGGAAACAAGGGCTTTGAATTCCCTGGGGATATTATTGGCCTCATTTTAAAAGACAAGGAATCAGGCTCACAGAAGTAAAAAGACTGGCTATGTCACATAGCTAGGAAGCGGACATGTAGGGGCTCAAAACAAATTTTTGTTAATTGCATGTTCATTCGTTCTTTCTTTCTTTCTTCTTTCTTTCTTTTTTTTTTTTTTTTTTTTTCAGAAAGAGTCTTGCTCTGTTGCCCAGTCTGGAGTGCAGTGGTGTGATCTTGGGTCATTGCAACCTCTGCCTCCCAGGTTCAAGCGATTCTCCCTAGTAGCTGGGATTACAGGTTTGCGCCACCTCGTCTGGCTAATTTTTTGTATTTTTAATAGAGACAGGGTTTCACCATGTTAGCCAAGCTGGTCTCAATCTCTTGACCTTAGGTGATCCACCTGCCTCGGCCTCCCAAAGTGCTGGAATTACAGGCGTGAGCCACTGTGCCTGGCCAGGAACAAGATTTATAGACAGCAAAAGGAAAATGATGTACAGAAAATGGAAGTGAAGTACAGAAACAACTGGATTGGCTATTAGCTCACTGTTTGCCTTATTTGAACACAATTTGAACAGTTGGCTACATCTGATTGGCCAAAACTCAGTGATTGCCACGGGTATGGGCTACAATCGATTTACACCTCCACTTGTTATAGTTCATGATGTACAGAAAATCCTTTGGGCTGAACTTAAATATGTAAGGAGGCAGCTTTAGGCTAAACTTGATTTAACACTGGATAAAGAAAATGTGGTACATATACACCTTGGAATACTATGCAGCTCTAAAAAAGAATGAGATCGTGTCCTTTGCAGAAACATGGATGGAGCTGGAGGCCATTATCCTTAGCAAACTAACACAGGGACAAAAAACTAAATACCACATGTTCTCACTTTTAAGTGGGAGCTAAATGATGAGAACACATGGACACATAGAGGGACACAGCACACACTGGGCCTTATTGGAGGGTGGAGGGTAGGAGGAGGGAGAGGATCTGGAAAAATAAGTAATAGGGGTATTAGTCTTAATACCTGAGTGATGAAATAATCTGTACAACAAACTCCCATTGCATAAGTTTACCTATATAACCAACCTGCACACATACTCCTGAACTTAAAAGTTAAATACAAATAAAATAAAACCTAAATCACATGACAAAAAGGAATGAAAACAATGATGTGGAGCTCTGTTTATGAGCCTAAGATTGTGCTAATATCTAGAAAACAGAATGGATTATCCAGAAAGATTTGGATAGCTATGGATATGATTATTTTACTGAATTATTTCACTAATATACAAATCTAAAGATCTGATTTAATTGCAAATCCAGTAACCTAACCTTTTGTTAAAAAAAAAAGAAATCACTTTGATTTGCTTACCAGAGTAAATATTGTATGAAGTGAAAAAAAGAGTACATACTGGAAGATTATATTTATATGAAATTCAAAAACGGGTAAAAACTAATCTTTGGTGTTAGACGTCAGAATAGCAGTTACCCTTGGGAATTAGTGACTAGAACAGGAGATAAGTGAGGTGCTTTCGTGGCATTGGTGATGCTCTTTTACTTGATCTGGGCCAGGATATATGACTGTGATTGGTTTGTGAAAATTCATCAAGCTATACTCTTAGAACCTATGCACTGTTCTGTAGGCATATTCTACATGAAAAAAAAAACCTCGAAAAGTAAAAAATAAAATTCACACAAAGTTAAGAAACAAGCTAGCTGAAGGCTTATAGAAAGAGTTATAAATGATAACAGTAGTAGGTGGCATTTATCATTGGCTTACTTGGAACCTGGCAAGTTCATGCATTAATTTATTTAATTCCTTCAACATCACAAAGTAGACACAATTGTTACCCCATTCTTAGAAGGGAAACAAGGCTCAAAATCTTAATTATCTTACTCCTGACCATATAACACATAAGCACTAGAGCAGGTATTCAAATAGGAGCAGCCCACCTCCAGGGTCCACATTTTAGCTATCATATGACACCATTTCTCCAACACTGGGAACATGTGAGACACCCAAGGGTACTTAGATTCACAAGTTTATTTCTGTGGAAACCACTTAGAAACCTAAGAAATTGGTTAGCCAGGCACAATGGGGCCCACCTATAGTGCTAGCTACTTGAGAAGCTAAGGCAGGAGGATTGCTTGAATCCAGGAGTTCGAGGCTGCACTAAGCGATGATAACACCACTGCACTCCAGCGTGGGTGACCTTGTCTCTGAAAAAGAAGAAAGAAAAAAAAAAGAAAGGAAGAAAGAAAGAAAGGAAAGAAAGAAAGACAGAAAGAAAGAAGAAAGAAAGAGAAAAAGAAAGAAAGAGAAAGAAAGAGAGAGAAAGAAAGAGAGAGAAGGAGAGAGGGAAAGGAAGGAAGAAGGATGAGCAAGAAAGAAAGGCGGAGAAAGAAAAAGGAAGAAAGAATAAAACCTAAGAAATTTGAATAAATTTCTTAAAATTACCTCTGGAAGAAAACAAAATGTTTAAGCAAAAACTCAGTGTTCACTGAGATGGAGAAAGACTGTTTATAACAATTTAAGGAGCCACACAGAAAATGACAAGGGCTATAACTTCCTGCTTGCCAAAGGCACCTTTTGGATGAATTGCTGCTTATATCACAGCATGGCAACTGGAGAAGACGTGGACTGATGAAGTCGTTCTCAGGAAGTTAGAGGACTATTAACATCAGCATGGGATTCGTGATGATGTGTTGAAGGGTGGTTGGCACCCACAAAAGGAAAGGTGATATGTTTCATATTTTATGATATGTTTTGTCACTCGAAGGCATTTAGAGGTGGACGCACTTGATAGAATGAAAGCCAACTTTCTCTTCTTGTCACTTGCGTTATTTGGGACGTTTTGAGTTGGAACAAAAATAAGCAGAGACTGAATCTGTCCACTAAAGGAGAAGGGAGAACTGGGTTGGAGCCAAGAAATGGGCAGAGTGAGAAGCAAAGCTGGGAACCAGATATTTGCCCAGTTTTTTTGCTTCCTCTCTCTTGTTAGCTATTGAGTTTTCATTACAGTGTATTCACTTCTTTCTTCAAGTCTTCACTGTCAGTGTCTTGCAAACTGCTGAACACCACTGGATCCGTCATTCCTAAAGCAGAAGTTGCTTGACTGAATATCATCATAGTGGGAATCACACCCATTGGGCAGACCCCACCATTGCAGGCTACCTCAGTAGATATCGTCTGCAGAGACAGCCTGTGCCTGGATGGTGAGATCCATCCCTGCTCAAGGAACAGTTCACTGTAGCTTCCCTAAGTGGAGACAATGGGCAGGTTAATGCCAATGGGCAGAGAAGAAGGGCATGGTGGTGGCCCTATTAACATGCTCGAATGCTGGCATCAAACAGAGGGTGCTTGAAGCTTTGGTGTGGTGAAGCTGGTGGAACTTTTTGAAATCACTTGGGAAGGTTTATGCCAATGATACCCTACCTAAACCCCATCTCACATTTTCTTTGTTGAAACCATGAGCCTCTTTTCTTCCTCCCTCCTTTTCTTCTTTAAATCCTTCCTTTATTACTTCCTTTGTTCTTTCATTCAACAGATACCTGTCATGTTTTGGAGTGGAGGCCCTGGCCTGAAAGAAGCTAGATTATGTTTATCTCTGAGAATATGACTTGTCTAGGCATGTCAGGTTTGTCAGTGCAGTGGTTGACCTACATGTATTTATTAGCAGGATCTTTCAAGAAAAAAAAAAAAAAAAAGAAAGAGTGCTCCAATTATTTATTGCTACATATCAAAACAGCCCCAAATTTAGTGGCATGAAAGAATGGCATTTTAATATGCCTATGATTCTATGGATCAGGAATTTGAAAGCCCATGTCCATGTGCCACAATGTCTAGGGGTAACGAAGGCTGGAGATGATTGGAATGGCTCACCTGGGGCTGTATATCTGGAGCCTCCATTCTTCACCATGTGGCGTCTGCTGAAACTGCATATGCAAGAGAACTACTTCACTCATATGCATGGTGTGTGGGCTGAAGTGGCTGGGACACATGGGGTCTGACTGGCACTGCTTCTCCTCCGTATGACCACATGGACTTCCCCCCAGTATGGCGGTCTTATGATACTCAACCCAGAGACTCTTGCCCAGGCCCATGGAGAGAGCAGAAGCTGCTGGAGCTCTGATGATGTGGGCCAGACTGGGATGTTCTGTGGCCCAGATGGCAAAGCAGCAAAGAGGTGGCATGATATTATCCACCTCCTGCATGAATTCAGTTACACAATGTGGCTCTAGCACCATAAAGACTATAAGTAATAATCTAACCTTGAGAACACAGAAGATAGTATGCTAGTGTGATTGCACTGATACCCTCAGCCAGCTCAGGCAGAATAAACAACACGGGCTAGCAGTGCAGGACAAGAAGAGCACATTGCACCTCCCTTAGTGACCACAGCTAATAGTCTGATTAATGAGGCACAAATGAAACAAACTTGGGGGATTCCCAGAAATAAACTGGGGACATTTTAAAGGGGCTGGAAGTTCTGTGTAAGCCACTGAAGCAAAACTTTAGTGAAATGTGGATATTTAATCTTATATAAGCCCATGTGTTTCAACTGGTTTGTGAAGATGCAAATTAAACTTTACAAAACTTTTAGTTCAAGCTTTGTATTTAAAGACCTCACCCTCCGGGGTTTAGCATCTAATTGGAAAAATAAAATTAATATACATTAAATAATGGCATAAGACAACATAACAGCTGTCACCAGGGAGCCCTGAAGAAATGACTCAAACATTAAGTTTGATAGGGATAACTCCAAGAAAGAAGACATTCTGAGAGATGGAATGAACAGCGGGCCTCCTGGAAGATGGAAATTCGATCTGTGCTTTGGAAGTTGGTGCAATTAAATTAGGCAGACAATGAAGGAAATCTCAAAACTAGAAATATTTTTTAATGACTTTTGGCTTTGTGGGACTAATTTTTCATTTAATATCTAAATAAAACAACTCATAAGAACAACTGTTTTCTCCTAAGCACTTTTTGTTTTTAAGCCTTAGCCTTTTTTAGTGTGTCATGTCTCGAACTGTGGAGTTTGAAGACATGTGGGAAGACTAAATGTGGTTATAAGAGAGGATTAAAAAATCAAAAGTAGAGGAGGTAATTTAGAGTGGCTGTTTACTTACGTCTCTTCCTGAACTTGAAGGGAAATAATCTAGACCAGAGTTGGCCAGATAGTAAGTACTTTTTGACGTTGTGGGTCATGCAATTTTTATTGCAACTACTCAACTCTGTTGTTGTAGCCAGGAGCAATCATAAACAAGGCATAAACAAATAAGCATGGCTATAACTGTGTTCCAATAAAACTTTATTTACAAAGCCAGGTGGCAGGCTGGATATGGCCCATGAACCATATAGCTTGCTGACCTCCGCTCTAGATGTTCAATTTATTCCATCAGTGTTTAGTGAAATCTACACTACGTTAACCATTGTGAATAAGAACATGGGATAAAAGTTGTTTGCTCAAGCTGGGCACAGTGGCTCATGGCTATAATCCCAGCACTTTGGGAGGCCAAGGCGGGCAGATCACCTAAGTCAGGAGTTTGAGACCAGGCTGGCCAACATGGCGAAACCCCGTGTCTACTAAAAATATAGAAATTAGCCGGGTGTGGTGGTGGGCACCTGTAATCCCAGCTACTCTGGATGCTGAGGCAGGAGAATTGCTTGAACCTGGAGTGGGGAGGTTGCAGTGAGCAGAGATAGCACCACTGCACTCCAGCCTGGGTAACACAGTGAGACTGTCTCAAAAAAAAAAAAAAGTTTTTTTGCTCAGGAGGCATTTACTGTAGGCTGACTGTGTGCTTGGTGCTATGCCAGTCAAGTGAAATCTAATTTTGAACAGATAAATATGACCCTCCCCTCATAAAAAGCTTCCAATCTAGGAGTAAAGCCTGGAGGTGGGGACAGAAGCTATCACAGGATTTAACCCAGTCTTGGGAGGTGAAGGAACCAGAATTGTCTTTCCTGAGGAAGGGACGTTCATTCTGAGATCAGAAGAAGCTTGTTCTTAGCACAGACAGGTTATAAAAGTAGGGGATGAGGGGTAAGGAAAGGCAAGAGAAATGTTCCATATAGAAGAAACACCCATTTCAAAGCACAGAAGGGAGGGTGTCTTTCATTAAAGAAGCAGAAAATTTCAGTATGGCTGAGGGAGCCTCATTAATGAAGCCAGAATGAAACAACCCTTCAACCCAAGATGGAATTGGAGGGCTGACTGGGAGCCCACCAGTATCCCCAGAAACGCACAAATGCCCCTGACCCTCAGCATGTGCACATTTCTAATGCAGTGTCAGGGCATTTCATAATCAGCCTTGTTTAGGAACAGCTGAAATTCTGCAGATGACAAACACTATGAAATCCTCTCACGTAGACACTGATTCCACTCAAGAGATGATGGTGTTGTAGCTGCTCCCAGCGAAACAGCTAGATTTTGCTTCAGGGGAAAGCAGTGATCCAACTTGGACTCTTCACACACACCATGCAAGGAAAAAGTCCATTTCCACATCATTTTCAACACTAATTAAACTGGCACCAATTAATGCAAACCCAGGGAGCACTTGAAGTGATCCTTGGCCCTTTCCCTTCAATAAAAATATGCAGTTGGCTGAAAATCTGCATCCCTCAGGCCAGGTAAGAGAGGATCTGCTGCATTCAGATGTCCTAGAGACAGTGCCATTTCTTCTCTGTGTTATTACTGACAGCAAGTACTTTCTCCATTCCATATAATTCCAATATACCATCCTTGGGCTCTGTATTAGTCCGTTTTCATACTGCTGATAAAGACATACCCAAGACTGGGAAGAAAAAGAGGTTTAATTGGACTTACATTTCCACATGGCTGAGGAGTCCTCAGAATCATGGCGGGAGGTGAAAGGCACTTCTTATATGCCTGTGGCAAGAGAAAATGAGGAAAATGCAAAAGCGGAAACCCCTGATAAAACCACCAGATCTCGTGAGACTTATTCACTACCACGAGAACAGTATGGGGGAAACCACCCCCATGATTCAAATTATCTCCCACTGGATCCCTCCCACAACACGTGGGAATTACGGGAGCTACAATTCAAAATGATATTTACGTAGAGACACAGAGCCAAACCATATCAGGCTCTAATAAACTAAGATGCAAACTTCATCCAATAGAACAAAGTAAACACTCGGTGAATTTTAATTTATGTTATTTTGTTGTACATAAAAGAACCCAATACAATATTTGACACACAGTGAGTATCAACAAATATTAGTCCTCTTCCCCTTCTTCCAGGCCATTCTAGTCTTCACCTCTTGCCTGAAATCTCATAAAACCTCTTATGTGCCGTATTTTCCCAAACAAATCCCATATTGGGGTAAATGCTTCCAGCCACACTAAAAGAAATGTCTTATCAGCAGGATGTGGAGGAGATGCTAACTCCCTGGTGACGAAAACAGGAAATGCCCATGTGGTGGTCTAAGCCCTATGTGGGGCTCTTTTCTGCCTGCGTCGTCTAATATAAATGGTTGGTTTTGCAGAATCAGTTTTGAATGCATATACCCAGTCACTACACAAGTGGGGCTGGTCAGCTTTTCTTGCCTCTGTGGCCACAGGAGAAAGCACTCTCAAAAACACAGGTCACCTCCAAGGACCAACCCACTAGTAAAATACAGGCTGATGTCTGATGGCAAATGCTCCCCATAGAGCCAGCACAGAGGTTCAGTGAGGCTCCAAGGATGTAACAGGCTTCCAGGCTAAAGCACAAAGTAGCAAATATGTTCCTGTCCTTGCTACAAGTGTCAGGATTTTTTTTAAAAGTTATTTCTGAATACCTTCAACATTCAAAAGTTATTTATTAATGCTATCAACATTCACATAGCGTGGAGAAAACTACATTGACACTGACTGATATAAGACAATTGGGTTAGGCTGGGCATGGTGGCTCATGCCCGCAATCCCACTGCTTTCAGAGGCTGAGGCAGGTGGATCACTTGAGGTCAGGTATTCAAGACCAGCCTGGCCAACATGGCAAAACCCCATATCTACCAAAAATACAAAATTTAGCTGGGCATGGTGGTGCATGCCTATAGTTCTAGCTACTTGGGAGGCTGAGGCAGGAGCATTGCTTGAACCTGAGAGGCAGAGGTTGCAGTGAGCTGAGATTACTCCACTGCATTCCAGCCTGGGTGACAGAGTGAGACTCTGTCTCAAAACAAACAAAAAAAAACAAAGAAACAAAAAACAAACAAAAACCACCACCACCAACAACAAACATTTGGGTTAAAAAGTTAAATCTGAATGCTCATCCTGTAATTTTCATGACCTTGTGAGTGATCTTAGTGAGATTATGTCCCCAACTTTGTGTCTCCATTTCTTCGTCTTTCTGATGAGAGTTTTATTCCACGTGAGAGCTAAGATTCCTCCTAACTCTAAAATGAAAGGTTCCTGTTGTATCTTTGGAGAAAGGAGGAAAGAGACCTGGACTCAAAGTTACAGAACTTGGATTCCTATCCTAATTTTACCACTAATCAGATGCATGGCCTTGCATAAATAATTTAGTGTCTCTAAGAATCCAGCTGCCTTACCTTAAAATGAGAGGAAGGAGCTTGATCAGCTTTAAGTTTTATGAGTCAGTGACTTGAAGATGGTATTGCTCTAGGCATCTTCTCTGAACGGTAGCATCCAGGAGCCCCAGAGGTCAGATATCTGAATGTTTGCCTGAGAAGAGTGAAGGCTTCAATCTTCCAGGCAGTACAGAAATTGTCTACTTACTTTGTAGAGAAACCACCAGCCTCTGGCCATCTGACATCTGCCTTGTATTTACCCTGGAGATTGTTTTCTTTATTTTTGTTTTATTACAAAAGGGAGATAAGTTCAAAGGAAGAGAAAAGCAAAAAGAAGAAATAACCCCTCTAATCTACCTTATCCCCCAGAGTTACCCAGAGTTCAATTTCATTTTATATCCTCTGTACCTGTTTTCAGTGTCTCCCAGAGAGATCCATCATTTATCCAAATCATCCCTAATTTCTTCAGCTTTCAGGGACTAATCTTTCTTTAATATCCAAATAAAACAACTCATTTCCCCTGTGTTATTTCTCTATTGCTGCATAACAAGTTATCACACATTTTGGAGCTGATAACAACACCCACTCACAGTTCTATATGTCTGCGTGCATGGCATCCCTGGTTCCTCTGCTCAGGTCTTACAAGGCTAAAATAGAGGCGTCAGTAAGACTGTGTTCCAACCTGTAGTCTCTGGAGATAAATCCACTTCCAAACTCATTCAGACTGTTGAATTCAGTTCTTTGCAACTGTAGGACTGAAGTCCTGTTTCCTTTCTAGCTGTCAACCAAAGGCTGCTCTCAGCTCCAAGAGGCCACCTGCATCCTTGCCACATTTTGCCATCACCCCTTTATCAAACCAGCAAGGACACATTGAGTTCTCTTCATGCTTCTACTAACTTTATGTCAGGAAGAGCTCTGTCCCTTTTAATGACTCATCTGATTAGGTCAAGTCCACCCAGGTAATATCTCTTTTGATGAATTTGAAGTCAATTGATTTGTAACCAAACCATAGGAGCCATATCCAATCCCATTCACTGGCCCCACACAGTCTCAAGGGAGGGGATTCTATACAGTATGTACAGCAAGGGGCAGGAATTATGGAGGGTCTCTTAGAATTTTCCTAACTCACGCCAATTCTGCATTACTGCAGGAAATCCAGTCCTCTCCTGAATATCTCACTAGGAAGTAATCTGTTACAGTGCTCAGCATATAGCTGGTGCTCAAAAAGCAACTGATAAATGAATCAAAGTGCTCCTGAATGTAACGACCTTGTGGCCAGCCCCTCTCATTTGCTACTCCAATGTTGCCCACTTCTTGGCCACTTCTGGCCTTATCATCATATTCCAGGCTTCTCTGCCTGTCTCTTCTGCTCCAAACCCCTAGGCATCAGCCCTCCAAGGCAACACTAGCAGAAGGCCAATGCCTGACTACAGTAAGAATGGGAGAGGAAAAGGCCAATGAAGGCAATCACAAAACAGGGAAAAATGAAATCATGTGAAACTGGGTACCAGGCATCACTACTTCTTAGTCCAAATCATACCCCGTCAGAAGTCCCTTACTGGTAATCTCTCACCTGAGATGACAGATCAGAAAACTCTTATAAATATGTTAGATTTTGCAGGCCATAATGTCTCTGTTGCAACTATTTAACTTTCACCTGTAATGCAAAGGCAGTCATATATGATATGTAAACAAATCGGCATGGCTACGTCTCAATTAAAACTTATTTATAAAATGAGGCATAGGCCAGAATCAGCCTTTGATTGCTTCTGGCTTAGACCCTGGCTGCTTTGAGGCTTTAACCTATTCTCCCAGAATGGAGTCTTCAGGAGTCTTTGTTTCTTTACCCTCCCGGATGAAGGAAACTCTTGTCCCAAGCCAGGAGAGGAAAGTGAAATCATCATAACATCCAAATAAACTCTTCATTCAAAGAGAACCACTCCATATATACACCATGGAATACTATGCAGCTATAAAAAGAATGATGCCATGTCCTTTGCAGCAACATGGTTGCAGCTGGAGGCCATTATCCTAAGCGAATTAACGCAGGAAAAGAAAATCCAATATCACATGTTCTCACCTATAGGTGGGAGCTAAACAATGGGTATACAAGGGCATAAAGATGGAAACAATAGACATTGGGTACTTCAAAAGCAGGGAGGGGCTGGGTGCAGTGGCTCACACTTGTAATCCCAACACTTTGGGAGGCCAAGGTGGGTGGATGGCTTGAGGTGAAGAGTTCAAGACCAGCCTTGCCAACATGGCAAAACCCCGTCTCTACTAAAAATACAAAAATTAGCCAGGCATGGTGGCATGCACCTGTAGTCCTGGCTACTCGGAAGGCTGAGGCAGGAGAATTGCTTGAACCCAGGAGGCGTAGATTGCAGTGAGCTGAGATTGCACAACTTCACTCCAGCCTGGGCAACAGAATGAGACTCCATCTGAAAAACAAACAAACAAAAAAAACATATAAATAAGCAAAAGCAGGGAGGGAAGAATGGGGGTAAGGGCTGCAAAGCAACTTACTGGGTACTATGTTCATTGTTTGGATGAGGGGTTTTCTAGAAGTCTCAGCATTATGCAATACACTCATGAAACAAACCTGCACATGTACCCTCTATCTAAAATAAAATAAAAATAAATACTTTTTTAAAGAGAAAGAACCACTCATTCACATGAACATAAAAAACAGTTTTAACTTTCCGTTGTCCTGAACTTTGTCATTATGAATTTTGCACTACCTTGGAAAAACTCATTTGAGAGTTGTTGTTGTTTGCTTGTTTGTTTCTTCCTAGAGAAGATCCCCAAGCCACAGGAAGATCTCAGAGAAACTTTGAAATTGTAGCTGTTATTGTGGCTTTAACTGATCATGCAGGCCTAGATGGAGTTCTTGGGGGCTGCCCAAGGTCAAGTACTTGTGCTTTGCTTCCTACCAGTCACTCTGTAGGGAAAGCTAATGAACAGGAAACAGACAACACAGAAGAGTTATCTTCCCTTTTCCGAGCCAACTCTGAAGGTCCCTGCTTGCTTTCTCCTTTTTCCTTCCTGTTGTAATAGGAACTTCACAGTTCAAAGCCTTCTGCGGAGCGTTTAGCAGAAAATGTAGTTTAAGCTGCAACTTGCTGTAATAATAATAGCTGCCATTTATTGGGAGCTTACTACACGTCAGGCGCCTTGCCAAGTGTTTTATATGTGTTATCTCATTTAATTCTCAAGACAATTTTATGAGATAGGCCCTATTCCTTTTTCCATTTTATGCACAGAAAACTGTAGTGTCAAGAGGTTAATCAGCTTCCCTAGGTACATGGAGCCAGAAAGTGGTGGAGTCTATTCTGAATGCAGATCTGTCTGACTCCAAAATGAGTTCTCCCAAACATGACACAAAGGAGCATCTGCATTTGGGAGATAGAGCCCCCCTGGGAGGCACTGTCTGTGTACCTTTCCCCTGCCATCAGGGTGATGGAAGGTTATGGCCCACCTCATAGAGGGCACCACAGAGAATCTTGACATTCTTTTTAGACCAAGGCCACTTAATAAAGTACTTCTATTGATCTTTCCAAGTAAATAAGTTCAAGACAGGCTAGAGGTCTTAATTTCAGACAGAACAATACATTAAGAGGAAGCAAAGGCCACATGGCTAACTTAATAAAGCTTCTTCACTTAGGGTTCCTTTCAGACCACGTCAAAAAATAACACTGAAATTGAATGGCTGTACGTAAATAAGTCAGAATTGACATCATCCCCACCTCATGGTGTGGTTTATGAATGGCATTGACAGTAATTAAACACTTCTCAGCTGCAAGTATCACCAAACATTCTATTTACATTATCATACTTAATTTTCACAATAACTCTCTGCATTAGTCAGGACAGTCTAGGCTATGCTGCAGTAACAGGCAACCCCCAAGTCCTGGAGGCTTAAAATAGGAGAGGCTTATTTCTCGCTCATGCCAATTGTCTACTATTGTCAGCTGGGGAGTTTGCTACTCTGGGACCAGGCTAGCAGAATATTCTGGAATGTTTTATCGGGAACATTCCTAGCTGGTATCTGAAACATTGTTGGCTGGCATTGCAAGAGGGGAAAGGAAGCTCTGGAGAGCATATGACTTCATCACTTAAATGCTAAGCCTAAAATTGTCACATGTTGCTTTTGTACAAACTCATCAGCCAGAGTCATATGTCAAAGAGAAAGAAATAAAATATTTCCTCTAAGGCAAATGTCATCCTTATCCTGCCTTTTATAAGAGAGGAAAGAGAAGCTAAGGCACTTATCCAAGGTTATGCAGCTAGATGAATGGTTGAGCCAAGATTTGACTTTCTGACTTGAGTCTTCACCCTCTCTGTTAGAGATGTAAGTGTAAACAGGTTTCTATGGTATAAAAGAAGATTAAAATGCAACAGCGTTTTAAACAAAAATTAAAGCTCAAAAGAACTGTAGGGAATGAGCAATTCTAATTGGGAGGTGAAAGATTTAAAAAAGAAAAAAACAAAGCCTTATGGAAGACATGTGGCTTGAGTTGAATGATGAAACATGGGAAAGGCATTCCAGGAAAAAGTAGAGGGAAGTAGAGGCAAAGAGAGGGAAGAGCAGAGGATAAGTTGGGACATGAATGACAGTGTGGCTGGAGAGAGAGAGGGAACTTGACAGAAAGAAATGAGTAGAGATACAGCAGGAAATGAGGCAAAAAGTGGACTGGCAACAGACAACAGGTTTTATTCTCCTAGCTGTAAGGAGAGGCAAACAGGGTATTATTCCAGAATAACTCATACCCACAACTAGAAAACGCACTGAAACATAAACCCACTCAATAATGAGTCAAAAGCCTTATCTTTTATAGAATCACAGTAGTCCTAGAGTTCTATAGAGTGCTTGGCACATTGTAGATGTTTGATAAATATTTAGTGCACATTGAATGATTTCCAGGAGAAGTGTACATGAGGTTTAGAGTTTGCCCCAGTGACAAAACAGAAAGAACTATAAAAAATCTAAGCATAAAGGAAGCCCTGCAAAGAATTTTCTAGATTGAATTTGTCACTGAAGACACAGAACATCAACATACTGGCAAACATCCAAACCAATAAGACAGATGCAAACTGTGTGGTCAAGGTTTAAATAGTCTTGCGATGAAAGGGACTGCCATATGGAATTGTTTTTATTTGATGTGGATAATTTTCTGTGGAAGAGCATCCTTCTAACGTAGCATAATGAAGCTGATTATTTGTGCTTAGAATAACTAGCAAGAAAAACAAAGAGAGAGAGAGAGAGAGAGAAATTCATTCAAAAACATTGGAGTTAAGTTACATCCTTGGCAGAATTTCATCGGTGGAGCCCTCCTGGATGGATGACCAAAAAGCTGCCAAGGGCTGGCTTGTCAAATACATTGACCAAGAGCTCAAAACAATTGGGTTTTATAGACACAAACTCTAAGTGGAGAGAGAATTCTGCTCTGGGAACCTTGGTGATCTACAACCTTGAAGATAGTCATAAAACTTCCTGATGGATAGCTTCCTTGAAGTAGGTCATTCTTTTCATTTCATGCCCAGATGAATTCTGCACAGTAAGAAGAAATTTAGAAGATCTAAATATTGGATAAATAATGCTCAGGGAAGAGAAGTTATTTTATTAATGAAGGGTCTTGTCTGTTGGGCTGATGATCTTGAAATATATCCTGAGACTAGTGGTGAACATTTGTTGCAAGGGGACATTCGAATTTTATTTTATTGTTTTTTGTTTGTTTGTTTGTTTGTTTTGAGACAGAGTCTCACTCTGTTGCCCAGGTTGGAAGGTTGGAGTGCAGTGGTGTGATCACTCACTACAACCTCCGCCTCCCAGGTTCAAGTGATTCTCCTGCCTCAGCCTCCCGAGTAGATGGGATTACAGGTGCATGCCACCAGGCCCGACTAATTTTTGTGTTTTTTAGTAGAGACAGGGTTTTGCTGTGTTGACCAGGCTGGTCTCAAACTCTCAGCCTCAAGTTATCTGCCCGCCTCAGCCTCCCAAAGTGCTGGGATTATAGGTGTGAGCCACCAAACCCAGCTAAATTTTAGAAAGATCACTAGGCAGCTGGGTGGAGGATGGGTGACGGGAAGGTTTTGCAGTGGCGATGGCGCTGAAGGTTGATAGCAATAGACCAGGTGAGAAATAACAAAGATCTCAATTTTAGTAGTAATGATAGGAATATAGAGGAGCAAAGCTGTATTAATTTGCTAGGGCTGCCATAACAAAATACCACAAACTGGGTGGCTTAAATAAGAGAAATGTATTGTCATACAGTTTTGAAGGCTAGAAGTGCAAGCCAACAGAGTTGGTTTTTTCTGAGGGCTGTAAGGGAGACCGTGTTCCATGCCTCTCTCACAGCTCTCTGTGGTTTGCTGGCATCCCTTGTCTTCTGCTGCATCACCCTGATCTCTGCCTTCCTCTTCACATGGTGTTTTCCTGGGTGTCTTCACATCGTCTTCCTTCTTTGCATGTCTGTCCCTATGTCCAAATTTCCCCTTTCTATAAGGACACCAGTCATACTGGATTACAGGCCCTCCCTACTCCAGCATCACTTCTTCTTAACTAATTATATCTACAAAGGCTCTATTTCCAAATAAGGTCACACTGTGAAGACCTGGAGTTTAGGAATTCAACATAGGAATTTGGGGGGGTACGTAACTCAAACCATGACAGGACCTATTTCAAAATATGTTGGAGTTATAGTTAAAATGACTTGATAACTAATTGAATGTGCTTGGTTATTTATGAATTAAGATAGTTTGCAGATGATATATCAGCATATAAAGATGATATTTGCAATTTACCAAAGGATAAACAATAGCGACAATGTCCTTGTTATGAGCTAAATTGTGTCTCCCCCAAATGTATATGTTGAAGTTCTGACCCTTAGTATCTCAGAATGTGACTATATTAGGAGATTGAGTCTTTAAAGAGATAATTAAGGTTAAATGGGATCCTTAATGTAGGTCCCAATACAACGTGATTAATGTCCTTGTAAGGAGGAGAAATTAGAACACTGACATACCCAGAAGAAAGGCCATGTGAAATCAGAGGGAAAGACAGGCATCTATAAGTCCAGGAGAAAGAACTCAGAAAAAAATAACCCTGCTGACACCTTGATCTCAGACTTATAGCCTCTAGAATTGTGAGAAAACAAATTTGTGTTGTTTCAGCCACCCAGTCTGTGATAAGGCAGCCCCTAGCTGACGAATACAGTGCTTAATAATCTAATGACAGTCATTGAGTATTGTGCCAGACCAGTGCAGGAGACAAAACTTTGGAAGTGGAAACCATCCTGTCTTTCCATGTAACTTGATTCTTATCTGTTTAGGAACAAATTTCATGTTGCCTTTTGGAATCTGATGATTTTCAAACTCAAGTGGGCGTGAAGCTCAGAGGATGAAACATTTATATAGGACACTCCACTATAACAAGCCCTGATATCCTAAACACCACCAAGTTGTTTGCCCCCGGCAATCTTACACTGTGGGTTCTCAGATGTAATGTCTGCTCAGTGACGAATACTTTATCTTTCATCAAGAGGGAAAAGAAGTCAGATAGAAAAGAGGATTAGACAGACCAGACACGGTGGTTTATTCCTATAATCTCGGCACTTTGGGAGGCTGAGGATCACTTGAGGCCAGGACTTTGAAAGCAGCCTGGGCAACATAGCCACACCCCAGCTGGGTGTGGTGGAACATGCCTGTAGTCCCAGCTAGTTGGGAGGTCAAGGTGGGAGGATCTCTTGAGCCCAGGAGTTCTAGGCTACAGTGAGCTATGATTGTGTCACTGCACTCCATCCTGGGCAACAGAGCTAGACTCTGTTTCTAAAAAAAAAAATGAAAATGAAAGATGTATATTTTGAAAATGGAGGTTGTTGACTGTTCTGACATTGCTAACTACTACAGAAGCAGGGAAGGTCTCCTCAGGAGACATGGTTGAGCAGAGGCTGTTTGGGAAACCTCTTCAGCTAGTTGAGGGAAATCTCCTACACATCCTCCAAGACCCATCTCAGATGACCCTAACTGAGGAAACCTGCCCAGATAAGCTGCATGGTCCACCCTAAATTCAGCTCCTTGAATTTGACCTCCCCTCATCCCACACACAAAACCTTTACTGCTTAGGTGCCTTTTTCTACAACTAAATGGTGAGCTCTTCTAAAACAGAAACTCAGTTGTTCACCCTTTTAGCCAAGGACCCCATCATCAAGTCTGGGAGTGAGCAAAAATACTCAGATGGGTCGAATAGGAAAAGAAATAACTGATGGACAAAAGCAATTTCTACTTTGGAGAAGGGATTGAAGTTCATTACCTATAAATTTCCAGTTAAGGAAATTTCCATTGAACTCAAATATGTGATGCTTTCTTGGTCGTGTTTTTCAACATGCAACTTATTTTTATCAAGGCCTTATCAGGCTGAATGGCCGGCATCAAAACAACAGCTTGAAGCAAGAAAGGGAAAAACAAACAAACATTTGGTCCACTGTTTTCTTGTCTTTTTATTTTTTTTCCAACACAATGCCCAGTGGTCCTTTTTGTAGTTTACATGATTTTTCTCATTGATGGATTAATCTGAGAATCCACTGACCTCAACAGTAGCTTCTGGACTGAGTCAGCTCCCTGCCTTCTCATAGCAAGTGCTTAGACAAACATCTGCTGGAGAGTTAAGACCTGTAAGAAAATATGTATTTAATTTGAATAACAAAATAGGCTGGGCGAGTGGCTCACTCCTGTAATCCCAGCACTTTGGGAGGCTGAGGTGGGCGGATCACCTGAGGTCAGGAGTTCGAGACCAGCCTGGCCAACATAGTGAAACCTCATCTCTACTAAAAATACAAAAATTAGCCAGGCGTGGTGGCACACCCCTGCAGTCCCAGCTACTCAGGAGGCTGAGGCAGGAGAATTTCTTAAGCCCTGGAGGCAGAGGTTGCAGTGAGCTGAGATCATGCCGCTGCACTCCAGCCTGGATGACAGAGTGAGACTTCATTTCAAAACAAACAAAAAAGCTTAAATAACCTGTCTTCATGTCGTACCCAGACTTGTAAATTCTGTTATGAATTTCTAGGCTATAATCTCTGATAGGTAAAAAGTCACCCATCCAATTGAAAAGGCTGGTAAGTCCACCCTCAGTCCTCTTATCTGTACACTTCCAAGTTCAGAAGATTTAGGATATCTGTATTCTTTGTCCCTTTTAGCATAGATGCCTGTTCCCCAGGAACACTGGGCAGGTGACTATTTGCAAGCCTGTAAATAAATAAAAGTTACAAATGTGGAATGGAGGGTGAGAATTACTTTCTAAAAATGACTTGTGGTGATGCATTGAGAAAGAAGAGAATTGGAGGCCAATGAGCTGTGAAATGATTCAAATGGAGGGTGATATTCTAAAGTATTCAAGAATTTGCATTCTAGACAAGGCTCCAGAGTCATAGAAAAAATAGTTATCCACAAAAATTGACACAACCCTAATTTAACAGTATATTTCTTAGATTTTTGTTAGTTTGTTTTTGCTTTTTTTTTATGGCAGTCATTTCAGTTCAAGTCCACAAACAAATATTGTGGAACTACTATGTTCAAAGCACAGGAGTGAAAGGCATATAAGTGATTATAATATAATTTTGGTGTCAAGATGTTATTAACAGAGTAGTATGCAGCCATAAAAAGGAATAAGTTCATGTCCTTTGCAGGGACATGGATGAAGCTGGAGGCCATTATCCTTAGCAAACTAACACAGGAAAAAAAATACTACATGTTCTCGCTTGTAAATGGGAGCTAAATGATGAGAACACATGGACACAGTGAAGGTAGCAACATACCCTGGGGTCTATTGGAGGGTGGAGGGTGGGAGGAGGGAGAGGATCGAGAAAAGTAACTAATGGGTACTAGGCTTAATGCTTAGGTGATGAAATAATCTGTGCAACAAACCCCCATGACACAAGTTTACCTAAGTAACGAACCTGCACTTGTAACCCTGCACTTAAAATAAAAAATTTTAAAAATGCTATATTAAAGCTTGAAAATGAAAAAAAAGACAATTAAAATTGTGTTTATGATAGGGATAGTCATAGTTATAACTTATTAATGCTTTCCAATTTCTTCTAGAAAAATCAGTAGCACAGAGTGGCAAGATGACAAACACAGGAGGCAATAAGCCTCCAGTCGAACTTCAGATCCACCACTTAACTCATGGTGTGACTTTGAGATTTCCTCAATTTGTCTGCATCTCAGTTGCTCATCTGTAAATCTGAAGTAACCACAGTATTAAAAGAGTTATTGTGAAAATCAAATGGGTTAATATACATAAAGTACTTAGAAAAATGTAGTTAGTGCTGTGTGTGTTAGTTATAATTGCCATTATCTCTATGTGCATGAAATACATCACATATATTGTATTTTGGGGCAACCTGCTATTATCCTTATTTCATGGGTGAAGAAAGAAGTCAGAGAGATTAATTAATGTGTTCAAGGATACAGAGCAAGTAAGGGTTAAAGAAAGGATGCAAATGTCAACCTGCCTCTAAGATTCATGTTCTTACCACTGCATGTCACTGCATACAAGGTAAGAATAATATAACACAAAAGGAAATATGTGAAAAAGGAGGTATTGGGTAAAAACTCTGGGAATGCAAGGGGAAATGGATAGATTCATAGAGGAGGTAGCATTGGAACTGAGGTTGGAGGAAGGATTTGTCCACTGACTAACCCTTGTATCCCCAGGATAGACAGCCCTGGTGTGATTTGGCTTTGACCATCTATTGTCTGATTTTTGTCAGCTTGGTGATATTGCTTGTGTGTATTAGTCAGGGTTCCCTAGAGGGACAGAACTAACAGGATAGATGTATATATAAAGGACAGTTTATTAAGGAGTATTGACTCACACGATCACAAGGTGAGGTCCCATAATAGGCCGTCTGCAAGGTGAGTAACATAATACGCAGTACTAGTCTCAAAACCTCAAAAGTAGGGAAGCCGACAGTGCAGCCTTCAGTCTGTGGTCAAAGGTCCAAGAGTCCCAAAGCTGAAGAAGCTGGAGTCCAATATTCAAAGGCAGGAAGCATCCGGCACGGGAGAAAGATGGAGGCCAGAAGACCCAGCCAGCCTACTCTTTCCACATTCCCCTGCCTGCTTTTATTCTGGCCATGCTGGCAGCTGATTAGATTGTGTCCACCCAGATTGAGGGTAGGCCTTCGTTTCTCAGTCCACTGACTCAGATGTTCATCTCCTTTGATAGCACCCTTGCAGATGCACCCAGGAACAATACTTTGCATCCTTCAATCCAATCAAATTGATGCTCAGTATTACCATCACACTGTGTTAGACAAACTATGTTTTTTTGTTTGTTTGTTTGTTTTTGTTTTTGTTTTTGAGACCGAGTTTCACTCTGTCACCCAGGCTGGAGTGCAGTGGCGCGATCTCGGTTCACTGCAAGCTCCACCTCCCAAGTTCACGCCATTCTTCTAAGAATGGCCTCAGCCTCCCGAGTAGCTGGCACTACAGGCGCCCGCCACCAAGCCCGGCTAATTTTTTTGTATTTTTAGTAGAGACAGGGTTTCACTGTGTTAGCGAAGATGGTCTTAATCTCCCGACCTCATGATCCTCCCACCTCTGCCTCCCAAAGTGCTGGGATTACAGGCGTGAGCCACTGCGCCAGGCCTAGACAACCTATGTCTTATACATAGTAAGTACTCAATAATTCTCATTAGAATGAAGAATAAATGAACGAATAAATGAATAGGAGAGGATTGGTATTTCAGGTTTTTAGTGGAACTTTAATTAAGCAACTCAGTAGCATTCAACCAGCCCATTAGCCAGTCTTCTGATTACAAAGTAGTTGGAGTGTCTTTTGTTTAGAAAGAGATTGGTGCTTTTCAGAAGGCACTGTGAGACGAGAAAGCCTTTGGGGCTTAATTAATAATCCCTGTTTAAAACGAAAAGTACACTAAAACTACAAATGTGTTACATGACAAGATTTCAGCCCTGTAGGTAATCTGTTCTTTTTTCAAACATGTTTTCCTCCCTATTTACTGAATCCATTATGTTAATTAAGGGAAACACCAGCTTCCAGGAATATCCCAAGGATTTATTTTTGATTTTTGTAGTCAAGCCTCTATCATTTTAACCATATTTATTTCCTGAAAGGATAGATGTACCCATTCTTAGAATCATTCTTTTTTTCAGTAAATGTAACTGAGATAACTATGTGTCAGGAGCACTTAGAACTGCAAAGACTTCAAAGAGGTTCAGCAAGAACTCTCCCCTCAAGGAATCTGAAATATGGTTGAAAAGATGAGATAGACGCACATAACAAAGTTAAATAAAACATCAGGCAAATGACAGTAAACTACGTCACAAGAAAGGACAGAAAGCTGTGTGTGATCGAGCCCACCTTGCTGGAAAATGACACCTGTTCCAATGGGGGTTTTTATTTTTACAATTTTACATTCTTTGGAATATGACTAGAAAAGGCACTTTTCAATGAGTCAGCTAATACACAAACTATCCCAACCCTTTGAAAATTACTTCTGCTGGGCTCAGCCTTGGCAAAAATCTGAGGGGAAAAAAATAGTACATCCTACAGCCTCTGATGTTATCAAGCCATTTCATTCTGCCCACACGCAGCAAGCCAATCACTGAGGTGACAGATTTTGCAAAAGAGTGAAGATTTGATTCACAAGGCTGCTGTGCTAGGAGACAGAAGAACAAATCTCAAATCCTCCTCCTTGAACCATGGGGCTTGGGGATACTTGTGGGATAGGAAGCAAGATGGTCTGAAGTGTGAGGAAACGTGATCGTGTGGTAGGAAAGGTGAGGGAATCAGGTTTCTGTGCAAGCATAAGTGAGCTGTATGGCTCTTCACAGGACTCACATACAGAAAATGGTGGCTTTAGCATAACTTGAGGGTGGAGTTTTGGTCTTCTGCTGTCAAAAGTCACTGTTGGGGCACTCTTGTAGGCCCAGTTGAAGGGTCAGCAATCTGAACTGGCTTGAACCTAACAAGAGCTGCCCCCTAGTGTCAGAGGTGTTAGAACCAGAGTGACTCCATCTTGAATACAGACTGGGCAAAATAAGGCTGAAACCCACTGGGCTGCATTCCCAGGAGGTTAGGCATTCTTAGTCAACAGGATAAGACAAGACGTCAAAAGATACAGGTCACAAAGACCCTGGTGGTAAAAAAGGATGTAGTAAAGAAACCAGCCAAAACCTACCAAATCCAAGATGGCGATTAAAAGTGGCCTCTGGCCATTCTCACTGGTCATTATACGCCAACCATAATGCATTAGCATGCTAAAGTACACTTCACCAGCGCCATGACAGTTTAAAATGCCATGGCAATGTCGATAAATTACCCCTTATGGCCTAAAAAGAAGAGGAACCCTCAATTCCAGGAATCCCCCATCCCTTTCCCAGAAAACTCATCAATAATCCACCCTTTGTGTAACATATGATCAAGAAATAACCACAAAAATAGTCGATCAGCAGCTCTCAGGGGCTGCTCTGCCTATGACGTAGCCATCCTTTTATTCCTTTACTTTCTTAATAAACGTGCTTTTACTTTACTCTGTGGACTCACCCTGGATTCTTTCTTGCATGAGATCCAAGAACCCTCTCCTGGGGTCTGGACTGGGATCCGTTTCTGGTAATACTAGTTCCTGAAAACCAACTTTAAGCACCTGTTACTATAGTGACACATAGTCAGAGATGTTATCCCCCCAGGAAGCTAGTGGGAGTTGAGTCATGTATTGTTTGGCCACGTGATTTGCTAGTGGGAGTTTTTAAGATCAACCAGAAGTAAATGATTAAAAGCAAGCAAGGCAGTGAAGTTTGATGGGCTTAA
Organism: Hylobates moloch; assembly: GCF_009828535.3. Taxonomy (NCBI): domain Eukaryota; kingdom Metazoa; phylum Chordata; class Mammalia; order Primates; family Hylobatidae; genus Hylobates; species Hylobates moloch. The sequence continues at coordinate 28,871,937 of NW_026652298.1, read as the reverse complement.
TCAGGGTAACCTTTGGTTTCACCAGCAGTTCAAAGCAAAGTCTTAAATGGGGACAGGCAAGAGAGCATGTGGAGGGGAACTGCCCTTTATAAACCAGCAGCTCTCATGAGACTTACTCACTTTCATGAGAAAAGCACAAACCCCACCCCATGATTCAGTTACCTCCCACCGGGTCCCTCCCATGGCACATGGGGATTACGGGAGCTACAATTCAGGATGAGATTCGGGTGGGGACACAACCAAACCACATCGTTCCAGAAAAATTAGGGATCTTTGGTTCACAAAAAAGATTTTCAAGTTCTTACTCAAAAAAAAATGTCATGGAAACATCTGGGGAGATTGGTTGCCATGGTTACTGTAAGATGATATGGCTTCAAAAAAGATGGACATTAAAAGGCTCACCTTCCACTCTACCCTGGGGAGAAAAGAGATTTCTGTGATGGTGATGGTTACTAATTACTCAGCACTTATCTATTCCAGCCTGAAATCTAAGCACTTTAAACATATTAATATGCCCAACCACTCAGTAAAAAAAGACATTATCAATATTCCAATTTTATGGATGAAAAGCTGGAGGTGGAGAGACGTGATCCATTTTGCCCGAGGCTGAGCAGTCATTAAGTAGAGAAGCCGGGATGAGGGCCAGGATGAGACCCAGCCTGGCCCCAGGGCCCGTGTGTTTACCCTCATCTGTGTTACCTCACAAGCCATAAACAACTCGGTTACTGTGATTCCACTGAGAAGATCCTGATAGCTTGCAATTCCCTCTCCTGTGAACTCCCCCACTGACTTCTGGGGGCCAAGAGCATTTCTCAAGTCATTATTGATATCAGCTTTTCCCCCCCAGATGATCCTTGACTCATGGGGAAAGGGATCCAAGGTCCTATCAGTGAGGACAGCAAAAATAATCAAAGGCTTGACAATTCCAAGTGTTGGATCTAAGGGAAGGCAAGTCTAAGTTCCTAGCACTTTTTTTTTTTTTTTTTTTTTTTGAGACAGAGTTTCTCTCTTGTTGCCCAGGCTGGAGTGCAGTGACGTGATCTCAGCTCACTGCAACCTCCGCTTCCTGGGTTAAAGCCATTTTCCTGCCTCAGCCTCCCAAGTAGCTGGGATTACAGGCATCCACCACCATGCCCAGCTAATTTTTGTATTTTTAGTAGAGATGAGGTTTCACCATGCTGGCCAGGTTGATCTCGAACTCCTGACCTCAGGTAATCCACACACCTCGGCCTCCCAAAGTGCTGGGATTACAGATGTGAGCCACCGCACCTGGCCTCAGCACTTTTTCTACCATTTCAATAACTGTGAGAATGTCTGCAAGGCGTTCACCTTCTGTGACCCTTAGTTTTCTAATCTGGAAAGTGGCAATGAAATCATTTTCTTAAGATTCTGGGAGGTTTAGAAGAGGTTAAGTATGAATTGGGCACATAGGAGGTGCTCAAACAGTATCAGCTCCCCAATACCCATCATTGTGGTGTTTGTATCACAGAGATCTAACAGCATCTACCTATTTTCTGTCTCTAACAGTAGCTAGCACACTCGTACATATCTAGCAGTGCTTTGATAGCTATTTGAACAAATCTTAAATAATCATTTTATTTTGTGGATAAGAAATTAAGCTACAAAAATAAAGAAGAGAGCATAGCTGACACTTTGGAGGGAAAATGTCCTTACGGAAATGTAACTGAAAAATTAGACGTATCATTGTTATTAGGTATTTCTCAAAAAAGTATGGGAGTTTGCTATTGCAAATAGGGGGAAAATAATCATTTCATTATGACTATTGAAAAGTTTTGGCAAACTGTGAAGACTATGTAACCGCTGGAGAAGAACCAGAAGTAGGCAGTGAAAATTCATTAAAAGGTCAGAAAATAAAGGGCCTATGTGAAAAGGTTAAAAATAATTGGGATTAGTTATCCCAGAAAGGAAAAGACTAAACGGCAACTTAATTACTGTCTTTATTCCTTTGCAAAATGAGGTCTGCTCCATCCCAGCTGTCTCTGCTAATGAGAAAACTAGAAAAAGTGACCCTAAAAGAAAGCAAAGGAAATGTAGGTCATTCTTGGGACATTTTACGGAAGAGAGCAAACATTTAAAATCCTGCCATTCGTGAAAATATGGGTGCCCCTGGAGGACATTATGCTAAGTGAAATCAGCCAGACACAGGAAGACAAGTAGTGCATGAGCTCACTTACATCTTAAAAAAAGTCTTAAAACAGTCAAACTCATAGAAGCAGAGAGCTCACATAAGAGCAAGAGATGGACCCTACATCTCCTCTTTTCCCCTAGACTGATATCAAAACAGTGAGTAGTTTCCAGGGGCCAGAGGGAGAAGGACGTGGGGAGATGCTGATCAAAGGGAACAAACTTTCAATTGTAAGATGATTATGTTCCCAATCTCTGATGTACAGCATGGTGACTCTATTGTATACTTAAAATTTGCTGGAAGAGTAGATCTTAAGTGTTCTTACCAAACGCACACAGGCACACATAACTATAGAACGAGATGGATGTGTTAATTAACTTGATTGTGGTAATCATTTCACAACACATACATGTATCAAATTGTTGGTTATTTACCTTAAATATATACAATTTTTGTTTGTCTATTGTACCTTAATACATCTGGAAGGAGGGAAGAGGTTACCTGAAGTGACTCTAGAATTAGATATTCAGGAAAGCCTGTCTTTCAGATGTAATGCCTTGGAAAGGGGACCTAGGGGTTGCTGGAAGAAACCAAAAATGGCACAAAAAAAATGGCAGAAACTGAAGGCAGGAGACATGGCTTCTGGTGGCCCTTCAAGTTCTCAAATCTTTAATACCTTGAATGTGAGCCTGAGCATCCCCCTCATTAAATGTCTCTGCTGCTGCCAGTGTGTGAAAACCAATTACGAGGGCCTTCTTGAGAAATGAGGACTTGGTTCTGCCACAGAGCCATAGAGGGAAATAAAAAGGTCAGCTCTCAAAAGCCCAGCTAGGAGTCAACTCTGCTTCTTCTGACCTTCCAAACTTTCCATTAGAAGGGCAGTGATCTCAGCGATTTACCAGCATGGGCAGCTGGGGCTGTGATTAGATAAAATGCTGTTAAGGGACTGAGTTAATACTCAGGCAGGGGCGCCTCAAGAGGACGTGTGTTGTGGGAGGGTCAAAGCCTTCCTACAGTCATTGGTAAGTTTATCTCCTTAATGGTATGGGGGTGGGGGTGGAAGGTTCATTCTGAATACTTGGGGGCTCCCTTTCCTCAGAAGGAAGCCTCTCCCATTTGTATACCCTCTACTTCCCAGTCTTCATCCATGGAACTCTAATCCCGTTCATGCCTTCAGTTTCTGTAATAGAGCCTCATCTGCTTTTCTCTTTGGCTTTAGGGAATAGTTGTCAGTCATTTGATTCCATCTATTTGGTTTCCTGCTGTGTTGGGAATCAGGGATAGAGTTTAAGCTCCTTTATTGAAGGGGGAGAAGGAAAAAGAAAGCCCCTTGCTATTGACTGGCTTTAAAACAGAGCAGAGACATCCAGTTTTCAAAATGTCAAGACTCACGCCCTCTTTGCATGTCTCCTAGTTATTCTGTTAACAGAGTGTCTTCTG